>NW_016162646.1:0-13908 GCF_001687245.7 Rhagoletis zephyria
CACTTACATATAGTATTTATACATATTCACATATGTGTAGTAATATTAGTATGCCACAACATACATATGTATATATACTTATGTATATATACAAGCTAACACGTATTCGAAGAATTTTTTTTTCTTTTTCTTCGGAAATATGATCTGTCAAAGTTCGAATTTTTTCTTGATTCTGACCATTCATGTACTTCGGGCTTTCTATATGATGATAGTAGTGTTAGAACTGTAATATATTTTTTGATTATTTGTAGGGTTGCATTTTATAATTATTTTATGGCATTACAGTGTCTGAATGTCACTTTATTTTAATTTGGTCGTAAATTAAATTATATCCAGAAATCCCGGGATCCCGAGGGCTTGATCCCGGGATTTCGAGACTCAAAAAAGAGCTCGGGACTAGATGCTTTGGTACACATACATATGTACATATGTATGTATGTATATCAGTGCAAATCTAGATCCTGACGTGCTTATGTGAGCATAATTTTGTAAGAAACTACTTATTTCTTGCAGACTTAGGGTCTGATTAAGCATACTTCGCATAACTTCGCACAACCATTTGTACCAGTGCACTAAAAGTGTAACTTAAGAAAATGTGAAGCAAAATCTAAACTCAACAGATCGCTAAGTTTTTAAAAGTGCTGCTAATTTCTGGGTAATGGAATACATACAAAATACATACAAAGTACATACGAAATTACAGTTTGAAGTTTATGCGAAGTTGTGCGAAGTTATGCGAAGTATGCATAATTAGACCATTACTCAGTTTGCGTTAGTGGGTCAGATGATATCGTCACTTCTGAACTTTCGCGTGCTTCAGGCATTTCAGGCACATGAACCTCCCAGGGCATGGGAACTGCACCTGGGTATAAACGCATGCGTTAAAAAATATTTGCCCGCAATGGGCAAGTAATAAAATCATTCGCGTTGAAATGATTTTCACAGAAACGGGAAGAATCTTTCAATTGAACACCGCTGTTCTCCCAACGAAGTCTTCTAACTTCGCAACTAGGCGCCTTAAAGTATCGCACCACTTTAACGTCTTGGCTCTTGCCACACACAGCGCAACGCTAGCAGTTCCTGCTCGTTTTCATTTTTGTGTATTAATCTGTAAATAGATATGATCGAAAAACAAAAAAATTCACACAATTCAAAACTATTTCACAGCACGCAATTGTATTTTTAATGGAAAAAATTATAGTTAAAAAACTAAAAACACGCTTTTATTACAACAAGAACTAAAAAGTATAAAATAATTGATATATATAGCGATTCCGTTTAAGAAGAATAGGAAGTTCCCTAGCCTGATTTAATTTAACTTTTTTAAATCAGCTGAAAATATGATTAAAGTGATTGGCCCGTAGCCATACACAAAATAAACTCCACTGTAAAGTTTGTTGCAGTTTTTTTTTTNTTATAGATATCCCATTAAAAATTATGCCAAACTATAATTTAACTATAATTTTATTGTATATTATTTTTTGAAATTTTTAGCAGGATGCGGAGAATGATCAAAGTACGATCTTTCTGCAACTAATCGCGGTCAAAACCCCATTACTTTCAATTTATAGTGATTTATAAAGTTCCACGGCGCATAAAAGCTTTTACGATCTCTTACGAGCATACTAATGATCGTTAAGAGCACGAACGATATTTACATACGCATATTCATAAGACAATAGAATACTAACTACTTTGCGTGAAAACGGCTTAGTAAGTCACTACTTGAATCTGTATTTGCGCGTGCATGCGAAAATGTTTTCGCTCACGACCGTTTTCTTAAGTATTTACAGCGGTAAAATACAATCGCAAAACGAGCTAATATGAGTTCGCAGCCAAAATTTTCCGCGACCTGCTTTTTAGCTACATTTTTTACCTAACGTGCTAGCTTTGACCTTAACAAACAAAATTTTCAATATATTTCAATTTAAATAGGTAATACACATATTCTGAATATAAACCAAATCGGAGCACAGATGCCGATTTTTTTTTAAATTATATAGACTCACACGCCATATAACTGCCAAAATTTTTTGTGTAGTTATTTCTTTTCATGTAAGCAATATGCGTTCTAAATGTGAACTTAATCGGATCATAAGCACGGTTTTTACAAATTTCTCGACTCCTGCTCCACCTATCATTAAAATTTTTTGTGGATTTATTTCTTTTCATACAAGTAATATATGTTCTAAATATGACCCACATCAGACTATAAATACTGGTTTTACAAATATCTCGAACTTAATCGGATCATAAACACGGTTTTTCCAAATCCTCTCGGCAAACTTTTTTGTGGATTTATTTCTTTTCATACAAGTAATATATGTTCTAAATATGAACCACATCAGACTATAAATGGGGGTTTTACAAATATCTCGACTCCTGTGCCACCTATCAGCAAAATTTTTTTCGAACTTATTTCTTTTAATGTAAGTAATATATGTTATAAATATGAACCAAATCAGACTATAAATGCGGGTTTTACAAATATCTCGACTCCTGGGCCACCTAGCGGATTAAGTCATCTTTTATATTACATTTTCCTCGAGTTCTGAGGTAAGTTTGAAGTTTCAAGTCTGTAGCTCATCGGGAAGTTTGTTTTATATTGACCGCAAAGTTCCAGGACATACAAAGATACATACATACATACAAGTGAAGTTAAATGAAAGCTTGTAAAATAGAAAATGCCACCTTGAAAAGGGTTAAAAGTTATTCATCATTTGACATTATAATCGGTGTTCAAAAGAGAGAAATGTCAAAATCACTTCTACCTTATTTAATATGCCTTGGAGAAGTTTACACAATTTTGACAGTTAAAACTCATTCTCACACTTGCTGGATCGCAAAATGAGGAGTGCACATTATTGTCAGTGTATACTTGAAAACTCACAGTTACAGAATCCAGTCCCCGGAAACTGTTAAACAGCTTTCGCTAAAAACGAAAAATTTTTATTGAATTTTTCAACCACGAAAACAGGTTTAGCGCGAAACTTTACTATTGGGAATACAACAGTCTAACTATTTTTATGAGTATATTAAAATTTTTTACTAAAAAATAAAGGCACTTTCCGTTGTTTGTCAGCCTTTTCTGTTTATCAATTAAACAAACCTCTGCAGCAACCCTGGCTGTCTCCCCAAAGGTATTGTCAGATGAAATTATGCGAAAATTAATTAACTTATTACTAAAATAATCATTTTTATGCTTTTCGCCAAAATGTGCATTTTCGGTCATAATATGTATTTGCATATGCGATATGCATTTGCATATTTTTGTCTTCCCTAATTATCAAAGTGGCAAGGCCGATGAGAATACTCGCAATTTATAAAACTTCAAAAAAATTATTATCTGTCAAAAGTTGTTTATTGAAACTACCTTCTTTTTTGTATCATGGTATGCTCGTTCTGTGCACTTGATAAATTGAAAATCTTTATAATTTGTCAATTTTTTATTATTTATCAAGAATTGGTATTCTAGCACAGAAATCAAAAGCTCTTTTCTTGATAAATTTCGCATTTCTTTAAGTTTCTAGATGTTAAGCAATCTATGCATGAGTTTTTAATGAAATATCTTTAAAAAGGAAGGGTTATAAAAATGTTTATAAAAAGCTTTCTTTTGAAAATTTTTAGTAAGTTTATATTCATACGCTTGTAAACAACTTGCTTTGAAAATTTATTATAAGTTTACACTTTTACGCTTATAAAAAGCTTTCTTTTGAACATTTATTACAAGTTTATATTTCTACGCTTATAACCTTTTCGATTATATTACGCTTACTTTCCAACGTTTCATAAACAAAAAATCAACGTTTTGTAAGCTTAATGTTTATAATTTAAAACTTAAAAAAACTTTATTTAAGTTTATTTTGCTTGTTGGGTTCTGTTTCATACACCCCTGCAGAAAATCTGACTAGCCCAGAACTAGCGTAGAACTAGACCTTATGGCGACAGTACCAGTTCTAGCTCAATACCCAAGCAATGCTTTCAACTGTCCAGTTTTACACGGCGATGTCATTGGCGGTGGCAATTGTCGCCCAGTGCATTACTTTGCAACCAGTTCTTAACCGGTTCCATTTTGGACAGATTTTTTTATAAGAAAACGTTTTTGCGATTCGATTTTTGGAAATTTTTTCGTTTTTTCTTTTCTTTTATAGATTCCGTTTTTGTTACATATTTTATTTAAAAAAAATATTGTAAGCTGCACGCAACAATTTAAATTCATTAAATTTGAAAACTCACAACCAGTGTTGCCGCGCCGTCCCAAGAAAATGTATCACCGACCAAGCCAAAAATGTATCCAAATGTATCCAATTTTCTTTTTTTACGTATCCATCTCATAATTTGTAAGAAAACCAAACATTTTGAAGAAAAAGACATAATTTAACCCATCCTAAGGACTTGGAATACGTGTATATATATTTTTATATTTCATAAAATCAAACATTTGTAATTTCAGTTTATAAATTACATCTTTTATACATAAGTATTTTGCAAAGTAAGTATAAAAAATAGTATTTAATATGTTACATTTGTACCTGTACAATATGAAAAGTGTGTGCAAAACTACTACTGAAAAATATCTATTTTTCAACAGGAATCTGTATAAATATAATAATAATAATAGATTGGCGCTTCCACAAATGTTAGTGTTTGGCCGAGCTTCTCCTCCAATTTGTGGTGTGCGCCTTGATGTTGTCACACAAAGCGGAGGGACCTACAGTTTTACGCCGACTCCGAACGGGGATTGTATTTTTATGAGAAGCTGTTTTTCATGGCAGAAATACACTCGGAGGTTTCCCATTACCTGCCGACGGACGACCGCTGTTAAGGAAAATAATATAATAATAATAATAATAAATATACATACGTATAAGATGTTCAGGATTCGATTTTGAACTTGAAATCTTTAAAATATATACATAAATATACACATGAAATGTTTAAAGTTGTAAAAGTTTTGAAACTAAAAATACATTTCCTACAAATAATAAACATTAGGGGCTTACATTTACTCTTTTTTAAACATTTTATGTATTATTTTGCGCTCTGCGACAAATTTGGTATGTTAAAGTAAACAGGCAGTGTTTAATTTTATTACACGGTGTGCAAATTTGCACACATTAAAAGAGGAAAATGGTTACCTTTCATAATATGCGCAAATGAACAAAAAAAAATAGAGTGTATTTAAAGTCTTTTGAATCAAATTCATAAAAATTTCCTAAAATAAATCAAATCTAATTTTTTAAACAGTGTATTTTACATTGAGATCTTCTTTCTTTTTATATTAACAAATGAAGATATGTGATATGAAAGAGATATATTTAATTTATATATATATATTAAGATCTTTGTGTGACAACATCAAGGCGCACGCCACAAATCGGAGGAGAAGCTCGGCCAAACACTAACGTATGTGGGAGCGCCAATCCATTATTATTATTATTATATTAAGGTCTTGCTTAAAGCATTTTTTTTAGCTAACTAAACAATTGCGCCTAAAAGCTTAAACAGACGGCAGCGTTGATCAGGATTATTTGGGACTTAATCCGGATCAACTGCAGTTAATTCCCGAGTTGATCGGGATTAACTGGGACTTAATCCGGATTAACTGCAGTTAATTCCCGAGTTGATCCGGATCAACGCTGCCGTCTGTTAAAGCTCTTATTACACTGCTTTGGTGAGATCTCTTCATATGTTCATTGCTTCATTCACAAAAAATAAAACGCTCTAATTTCACGCTTAAGTAGCGATTTTTATAACATTTAGAAAACGTCATTAATGAAAATCTATTTTTGAACGAAAAAAACTTTATAGAAAATATAAAATTTTGGCCGATTTAAAAAAGTATCCACATTTATACTGGTAGGAAAAAATAAGTATCCCGCAAAAATTCGTCTAAAAATGTATCCAATTGGATCTATTTAGATCCAAACGGCATCCCTGCTCGTGTCACTATTAATTCGGAAACAGTTGCCAGTTGCCGCAAATCACTTAGACAGTAACGATTCCTCTAAGCCTAAAGATCTGCACACGAAGCAACTTCAAAGCGGTAAAGTATCAGGCAAAAATGTTAAGTGATGCAAAATTATTATTTCTTTAATTAATTTTCAGTTATTTTTCTATTATTTGCACGGATTTTATTGTTTTATCGGTTTTTTTTTATGAATGCATGCACGCACACGGAAAATTGTAAACAAATTTCTTCTTCTTTCTCTTTTCTAAGTGTACGTACGCCTAGCTACCAACACTGCTGTACGCTAAGCGATTTGCAGCTAGCTTGCTTTGACGAATTCGTGAAGCTGACGACTCGTATACAGCCCTCCATTTAAATACGCGTGTGCGGCATCAAAGCGTACAACTTTCGTATGTAGCATCTAATACGCGTCTAAAGCCACGATCCAGAAAATAAAGGTCGCGCCATTCGCGGACCGCTAACCCTCTCTTCGTCGATTTGACAGCATCCACCCAATCGTTGACGTCATAAAATACTTTTGTTTACATTCACTGTTGCCAACTTCATGCTCTTCGCACCAACTTTAGTGGGTATTCAAAACGCGAAAATTTTTGAGTTTGGTGCTTGGTGCGTTTTTGGTGCTTTTGGTTTTAGTCTGAGGACACCAAATTAGAAAATTCTAAAAAAACTTTAAGCAAAATGTATAGCAATCGTAAGTGTGGTAAGCAACTTTACAAAAATTTAAACAAACTCATGGCACAGTGACAATCATAAGCGACAACAAAATATGTGGCAGCACCTTCAATCATGCCAGAACAAATCGACCGTCTTGCAAGAAACATTGATGTTTATTAATTTGAATTGGCATCCTTCCAATAAAATCACGTATGCATATAAAGTCCATAAAATACACCAATAAAAATTTGGTGCTTTTTCAAATTCATAACATGGCAATACTGCCTTTTGTTCGATGCTTCGATCAGTTCTACGGTTGCCAGACGTACTGAATTTATCAGTACAGTACTGATTTTTTAACTCTTGTACTGATTTTATTCGTTTCTTCAATCAGTACGCTTTTTTTCTTAAGGTTTTTACATAACGTTGGAACTTCCTTAAATTGTACTGTAAAAAGAAATAAGAAAATAATTTAATTATACTTGACATGTTTCAGATAATGTTTGATATGCCCAAGAAAGTATTGCAACAAAAAGATCATTTGTTTTATGGGCATATCGCCGGGTCGTTACGTATCAGTTGCGACAATATGATGGAGCTTAAATTATTTAAAAACAAGGCTGACGATGTTTTGTCGAGTGTTGTTAGTTATCTCGAAAATAGCTTTCTTTTTAATAGCAAAAAATTTGAACATTCGAATGGCTTTTGCCTATAACTTACAATTCTTTTTTCACAATTTACTGACATTGTAAAAGAGTTTTGCATACAGACATAGAGTTAGATACTCTTTTTCGCGAATCATTAGTCTTTCAAAAATTTTTTGTAGTTGAAAAAATTAATTTAAGCCATAAGTAAATATAGATGAAGTTCTTAAATAGTGGTACTTTTCCACAGTTTTAACAAATATGTAATTTTGTTTTTTACAATACCACTTTCAAACGAAGCAACTGAGAGGATCTTGAGTATAAAGTTTGCTTCCTGGCGCAAAGAGAGAAGCCGGCTTCTAATTAAATTTTATGAAAGTGAACTTTAAATTAAAATGAAATGTATAGAATTCTTTGACTATTTATACAATGAAAATGGATATGATCTCATTATTGCTATTCAAAAATGTCATAAATATAAAATAATTTATTGTCTTCTGTGTACAATGATGTGTACACTCATGTTGAAATGAATAACACTTATTTTTTATGAACTACGTTTCATTTATATACCAAAATATTGTTAAAAACAAGTATTCTGGCGTTTTAAGGTATTATCTATTACTTACATTCATAATCTTGCTTCGAATAAAAATGTACTGAAAAGTACTGATTTTTTTAGCATGAAAATGTCTAACGTACTGATTTCGCGCATAAAAAATCTGGCAACCCTAATCAGTTCGCTTTGCACATGGAATGGGTACCGGGGCACAGTGACATACCAGGAGAATGCAGACGAGCTTGTAAGAGGCGGTACTTCCACTCAACTTTCACCAGACTGGAAGAGGATAGGGCAGGGGTTCTTAAACTTTTAAGATGATGGAACCCTTACAAATCACCTTTCATTTTTTGAAACCCCATATCAAATTATTAAAAATCGAAGGCAGTGCAGTTTAACAGCCCGATTCTGTGCACTTGATAAATTGAAAATCTTTATAATTTGTCAATTTTTTATTATTTATCAAGAATTGGTATTCTAGCACAGAAATCAAAGAAATGAAAATGCTTTTGACAAATTGAAATTTCATGTGAAATGCATAAATTTTGTATATTAATAAATTTGTTTCTAACAATTAAATACTCCATGTGCCGGCATTTGAACCTGCGACACACGGAATTATAGTCGACATCTCTACCTACTCGGCTACGGCAGTCAAAAGCTTTTTGGCTTTCTAATTCATATTTTTCATATGTGACAATGAAATCAGTTCCACTCATGTGGAAATCAGTTCCACTAATGTAGAAATCGTAGAGCTTTTTGTTTTATAAATATTGACACTTCGCAAGCTTTTACTTGATAAAAATCTTGATGAAATTTCTTTAGAAAAAATTTATCAAGAAAACACAGAATTGGGCGGTAAATATGAATAAAAACTTTTATTGGAAATAGTATACATACTTTAAATTTTAATGTGAAGAATGAAATTATTTCACTTCATTATTACAATATAATGTCTGAAAGCTGCATGCGCATTTCTGGGGTAGCATCCAATTTCGACATGAATTTGTTTTTTGTATAAGGGTCATTGAACAGAGGAAAACGACATAAATTTAAATATGCCCTAATTATCTCTATTTCGGTAATATTAAGCAAATCAAAAGAAGTTGTAATTTTTGTATATAGAAACTTTTATTTCATGCATAAGTACTTTACACCAGCCACAACGAGATGTTCCAGCAGTCACAACTTTAAATATTTTCTATAAAGATTATATAAACCTCATTTTTATTGAAAACGAAAGTGTATAATTCATATTTCACAACACAAATACATCGTTCTTGCAAATCAAGTGTTTTGGCTAAAATTCATCTTTGAGTGCACAAGAGTAAAATAGAGCTATTTTTAATGTCCCACCAGTCACAATCATTCAAATGATAGGTACATAAAACTAAGAAATCGTTTGGTATTTTTGTTAAAGCAATTTTATACATTAGTTATCATTCTATGTTAAAAAATATCTTTCGCTGTTGTATAAATTCCGACGACGACGTTAAAATTCACAATTGATCACATTCTGGAGTAAAATGTCCCACTAGTCACAATGGAATGACCCATAAGTGTAAGCTGAAAACCCTGTTGACAGAGTACGTTATGACAGAAGGAAGCAAAGTTAAGATGGCCTTTTTGGAGACTTCATGATATTTATTCCTAACACTAACCCAAAACTCTTTCAGAGAACAGATTCAAATGTGTGTTTCAATGTCGAAGTACTCTGGAGATCTATGAATGCTTCGTAAATGGATTTTGTACCAAACCGATATTACTACTACCATCCGAAAAATAATATGAATAAGATTCCAGGTGATTTACCAAGTGCCTAGTTATGACATTTCACATTTCATTTAGAAATTCATCGCGTTCGTTGTAGAAAGTTTTATATAATTCTTTGGCTACAGCGGCCAACAACACATACCGGTTAGAAAAAAACAAGGTAGCAAACGCAAGTTCAACGCTCTTATGTAGGTAATGGCACTCAGTACGGCAATCATACCATCTACAAGTACATATGTATCTATACTTGAAAATAGATAATTGCGTCTCGGTCAAGCTGTTTATAGAACTTTTCTTTCTGTGTGCAACTCAAACCGACTGCCGTGCTAATTCATACCAAAACTGATCTCGCGGAACCCCGGTGACTTTGCTACGGAACCCTTGGGTTCCGCGGAAAACACTTTAAGAAGCTCTGGGATAGGGAACACATCCTTGAAGAAGCGGCACCAGATGGAAGCGCACTGAAAACTGCAATTCAACGAAGCTTACATGGCCGAAAGGGAATATACGAAGATTGAGAGAAATTCTCACTCTCAACAGATGCGATATATCACTGGCCATTGGCACACACACAGGATATATCCTAATAGGATGGCACACAGTAATTGGTATTTTTGGAAAGGCTCCGGTCCCAAATTTTGTGTAAAATGAATAATACACAGAAAAAAGGCCTTTGAAGTTGACGCACTTTAAAACAAATATTTTAGTCAGAGCCACATCAGTTTTAGGCCTTACATGGAAAAATTGTCAAAAATACAGCTTATGAGATATTAAGAATAATTTTTAATTTTTCAGTTTAAAATTTCTTAAGATAACTGCAAGAAATGAATTTATTAAAAACATTTGAGTTCTACAGTTTAGACTCGCTATATTTTAAATGCAAATTTATTTTGTAAAAAGATTACTAAAGTTTAAAGGACTTTTTATTCCATAAATCTAGAGTATGGCATTTTATCTATTGAAAAGTTAAATAAAAGTATGCTACTTTTTTCAGTTTGCGAAATAATACGGTTTTGGCAGATGCATCAAATCATTTTTTAATTTTTTGTTAATGCCATCAGATCTGCACCATTCGTTCGATTTCCAAAAATGAGAAGGCGCATTAAATGCCTTGTCCTTTAAATGTGTAATAAAGGTCTAACTTTTTGAAAAGAGTTACCACCTGTTCAAAAATGTAATTCAAATTATTTAATAATATTTAATAAGTCGAATTGTATTTTTGAATTCTGCGCCCTCAAGTTTACTAGGAAACAAGTTTTCATTTGCCTTATTGTTGCAAAAGTTTACGCAATGCTTGGTTTTGTGAAGCGAAATACCACAAATTTTTCTTACCAATTCTTACCAATTTAGAATATGCTGCAATTATTTGGAGGCCTTGCCATAAAAACATGATAAATCGAATCGAACGTGTTCAAAAAGTCTATCTAAAGTTCGCTTTGCGCAGCTTACATTTTTCCGAACCGTTGCCATCTGATTGTTCTCGCTTACTGTTAATAAATCTTAAGTCTTTGGAGACAAGAGGATCTTTCTCTCTTTGTCTTTTACGTTTAATATTATTAATGGTGCTACGGATTGCCCCATAGAGAAAATTAACTTCAAAATTCCTAGGTGTAGATCAGAGGTTCCCAAACTTTTTTTTCTCGTAGACCCCTTTCATAAATTTACTGGTTTCGGTGAAACCCGTTGTGGTACATCTCTAAATATTCCCAAAAGCTCGTAAAAAATTAAATGTGAAAATTAGATCTAACAATGTAAATTTGCATCGCGGGAGAATTCAAAAAGTAAACTCAGAGTGGCCAAAATAAAAGTAAAATATTTTCTTGTGTTCTATTTATAAAAATAATGTGATTACACACTTGTAGGTTTTAAAAAATAGAGCATGCAAATACATCTAAATACTCTCTCGCTCGGAAGCGTTATATTTTTTAAGAGCACTGCGAGCGCTAGCCATGTATATTTACATTATCTTCGCCATAAACTCATCAAATGTTCGGCTCACTTATGACTTTGCACGTGAAGTATATGTAAAATAGTTTATTTGTGTTAATGGCACCATTTTTATTTTAATCGCTCCGAGTTTTAAAATGAGGCGAAAAATATTTTTTCACGTTTTTAAAATACAAAACTTAAAACATCAAAACGGCTAAGCTTTTTACGCCAAATTTTTCAGAAACTGACAATAGAGAAAAGAACGAGTTAAAAAAAAATCGATGACAAATAACCAAGCAAGCAAGAAGCACAAAAAGTGTTCCACCGTCTCATCTTCTTCAAGGCAAGATGGGCAAATGGACTTGTCATTTACGCCTATCAGAATCAGGTGTTTGTGCCACGTTAAGTGACCAGTCAGCAGTCTAGCAAGTTGTCTGCAGTGTCGTCTGCTCAGTGAGAGCAAAAAATTAGATAGACCTTGTGAGATTGAAGGCAACATGAGTTTTGGCCCCTCGATGCCTCTCAGTGAGTTCTGAGCGAAGTATTCACCCAGTTTCTGATGGTGGCTTCGATTGCCGAAGGTGGGAGTGCTAAAACTGGTTGCGGACCGAGGAATGCCTGGTCTGAGCCAACTCTGGCCAAATGATCAGATGTCTCATAACCAGGTACTCCAGAGTGACCTGGCACCCAGAGTAAAACAACCTCGTTATGTTCATCATCATTTTTTAGTCGAGACTTGCATTGCCGAACTAGTTTGAAAGTACTTAAATAGAGGGCTGGTCAATGCCTTAAGTGTAGGCATGTAAACTCCTTCCCCTCCACCTATGTTCCACCATGTAGTCCATGGCTTTGAGTATTGCAATTACCTCAGCCTGGAAGACCGAAGCATATTCCCCTACAGAAAAGTGGATCTTATCTCCATAAACCTCGAAAAAGACCCCAGATCACGACCCAGAGTCAGTTTTGGAATCAAACCAGCATTCAGTCTCAGGGTACTATCCTGTAGCATTGTATGAGGTGGGTTTTGTCGAAGCTGAGGTTGCTCAGCCGCTCCAGAGTCCAGCGAAGGTCCCACTAACCCCCACCAAATAAAACACACTGAATTGTGTATTAAGTCGAACACACCCACACACACACGCGGCTATCTAGAAGGCCGGCAACTTGTCGTGCAGGGGAGAGCGGAAGGTAAAGAGCGAGAGTCGGCAGTCGGTGTCGGAGATTATCCGGCGGGTAATTGTACGGTGACGGGAGTGTTACTAGTGACAGCGAGATTAGCAGTGGTACGTGTCAGTCGTAGCGAAGAGCGTGGCAATTAGAGCAGTCGCGGTGGTTGTGACGGCGACGGCAGCCTGCAGTTCCCTTGCAGTGGTGGTGGCGGCCTCAGCGGTGACGTTGGCAGTGGCCCATATAATGATGAGGGCGGCAGTGACCTCCCGCAGTGGTGTTGTATGTAGCCCCGATTGTGGCGAAGGGTAAATGCGGCCCCTTTTAATTACGACGGTGACAGCGGTACTGGGCGATGATGGTAGTGGCGATTACCGTACTCGTGACGGGCAGTAGTGGTCGGCCTGCGGTGACGATGATGGCGGCGGTCCCAGTAATGAAGACAGTAGCAGCGGGCCCTGATGGTGGCAACGGTGACAGCGGCCCTGGCTGGTGATAGTTAGCGTTCGCGGTCCTCGGTAATGATGGCGGGCGACCCACGGTTGTAGCTTCGGCCTTGGGGCGGCAGTGGTAATAGCGGCCCCGGTGATGAGAGCGGCGGTACGGGCCCTAACGGTGACGATGATTATGGCGGCGGCCCTGGATGGCAGTGAATAGCGGGCGGTCCTCGGTGAACTGTCGGCCTCAGGGCGGTAGCGGTGCTGGCGGTCCAGATTTGATGATACCTATGGACAACCGATGGCATACGGTCCCCCAGGGCATCGAAATGTTGCCCAGTCCCCCCGTATGTATTCGCGGCCGCTAGGCGCTGCAGGGAGGTGGTTCCCTCCTCCCTTCAGCGCCCGCTAGCCGCACGGTATCGCAAGCAGGCAGGGGTGTGCGGAATTGGGCAAGCCCAAACGGATCTCGCCCCCTGTCTGCTTGAGACCGTAACCAAAAATGGGTCTAGCCCATAATGGTTTTGGGATGTTGCCTGAGGGGTATTCCCCCCCTTGCACCCCCCCCCTCAACCAATCAGTCTTCCCCCGAGGAGGAAAGCCAAGAGCGCCCCAAATAGGCCCGAAGCCCAGGCTGCGCTCCATGCTTACCTACGGGCAACCGATGCTGGTTGAGTTCATGCTGGCAGCTTTAGCTCTGGTTTTGTATGAACCGTTTGAGAAGTGAATGGGCTTATTCCGTGTTATGGCTTTTGCGCAGTGAACTTCTTCCATCTG
>NW_016162646.1:16154-19312 GCF_001687245.7 Rhagoletis zephyria
CAAATCATATTAAAATAAGTTTCATGAAAATAGCCATCCACAATTCGCAGAGATTTGCGATTTTGTAAGAAAAGAAAAAATCTACTTCCATTTTTTGTCACGTAACGACGCTCTCTTTAAATGCTTATATTTCAGGCCCAAGCAGTTCGATTGTTTTCATTTTTCGGTTAAATATAGAGCTAATTATATGCTATACAATGGCCCAAAAAAGTTAAAGAAAACAAATGGTATTCCTTGTTTGTATCACATTGAAACGTACGACTGTCACGTATGCGACGTATGAAAATACTCATATATGTATATTTTTACAAGATGTTTATTTAAAAGGCGTTAAATAAATGTATATTTCTTTTAAACATTTATTGTTTTTGTGAAAGCGTTTAAAATTTTTTGTTGGTACATTTTTATTAGATTTGATACATTTTTTTCTGACGTTTGGTACAATTTCGAAAATTTCATTTATCATCCCTGTGCTTACCTACGGACAACCGATGCTAGTTGAGTTCATGCTGGCAGCTTTAGCTCCGGTTTTGTATGAACCGTTTGAGAAGTGAATGGGCTTATTCCGTGTTATGGCTTTTGCGCAGTGAACTTCTTCCATCTGTTGGTGCGCATGAGTATCCAAGTTGCTGTTTGTGAAATCTGCATGTGCTTACCATGCCAGCTTCGCGTATGCGTATGTACGCCTGTATGTATGTACATAGGGGTGCTTTTAGTCTTGTTGGTATGTTAGTTTGTGTGTACGCCTACCAGTATGTATGTATGTATGTTCATATATTGGTACCTATGTGCAGTTGTAAGACGTATGCTAGGGTGATGTTGAATATGTTATTGTGGCGTAGGCAAAGCTACGTTACAATTGAAAAGACACAAGTGCTTAAATCTCTGCCGCCAGCAATTTTCGCGACGACCCACTCATTGTCATACCAGCGTCCGGTTCTTTTTAGTCTGCAGGTGGCCTCTAAGGCTTCTCCGCGTATGAAAACACAAAGTGACGGTAAGCGCAGCAGTGCGTCAAGAGCACTATACACCACTCAAAAAAATTAAATTTAATTTAAAAGGCTATCAAGCAATCATTTTGGTTCTTTACATCGAAACCAGATAAATTTTCATGAACCCCCATTTACAATTCATGGACCCCCATATTTTGTTCACGTCACCGTGGACCCCCGTCGAATCTTCCATGGACCCCTGGGGGTCCACCTGGACCACTTTGGGAATCACTGGTGTAGATTAAGTTTTTTTTTCCAATTTTATGGGGATAACCATAAAACGGAATATGCACGTAATGCCCCTATTGCACGCGGAATTAGGAAATTCAATATGATCCCAAAAAATGTAATAATTGAGGTTTCTTGCTCGATAAATGTTTTCAAAAATCTTTTGAAATCAATACAATAATAAAATAGATAAATCCGCCGCAACACTGTGTGGAATGCAGAACTCCTCGGGGTCAGTCACAATGACTACTGCAGATGCTGCCACGACGGAGAATAGCCTGAATTCATCAGGCACTTACTCTGCGATTGTCCTACACTATGGAGGGAAAGACAAATATTCCTAGGTATAGGTTTTTTAGATGATCTAAGCGCAACCGCTAAGTTTGGTTTAAGGAGTACAGGTTTTGAATCCATGTGGTATCACAATGGGCCCTGATTGGGCCTAAATGTGCTGGCGTCCTCTAAGCCTGGCAGCAACTTCAACCTAACCTAACCTACTATTATATACGACTATGTCTGATATAGCATTTTTTTAAACAAGTTTTCAAGGCCTTTCTTGTGTATTGAAGGTTACAATGCAAAAAATAATTATCCAAAATGAATGTACAATTCATGGAAATATCGCAGGAAAATGACTGCATCCTGCCATTTGTGATATCAGAGACATTTTCGGAAGTGTTGAAGTGGGTTGGCCTGGATTCGTACATGGCTCGAGAATAAGCAAAAATTCACAAGTGTTCCCAAAATTAGGAAACCGCAGCAATGTTTTCCTCATTTGGAACAGCGATTATTGAAAATTATACGTATGGCCCAATCCTAGCGTTGCGGACGTTATATTACGTTCAAATTGACGAGCTAAACATGTTAAATGGGCTTGAACCAGTTAAATGAACAAAACATGTTCATAAACAAGTTAAATCGCATGCAATTGTTGTTGGAAAACTGAACCAGTTAAATCATTTAACTCGTTTGAAAACCAGTTCAGCGCAGAGTTGTATCAGAAAGCTTTCTGCTCCGACCAATCAGAAAGACCCAAAAGCCTTCATTTGACACGCCAAGGTTCAAAAAATTTATATTCTGAAAAATATTAAAAATTATTATATTTTATTATTATTATTATAAGTTATTTTCCATGAGGTCTCATCGTACGCAGAGATAAATAGTGCATACAAACTAAACATTTTGAAGTCTCTAAGTAATGTGTATGCGTTGATATCATGAAGCAGACATATTCGCACAAAACAAATTGAAACACAAAAACTTGATTTTGAATATTTTTTCCGGATTTTTATTGGTAATCAAACAACCGTCAAAGTTAACTCCAAATGTTCACTCAAACACAATCGTCCGTGTTTTACAAAAAGCTCTATTTCATTTAACAAGTTAAATGTGGCCAATTTGAACGTAATATTAAGTTCGGACATTTCTTTTAACCTTATTGCCTACAAAAAAATTATAAGTTAACAATTTTTTGTGATAAAGGGGAAGGTTTAAAGAAATGTTTATCAGAAAAAATAATAGAAATTTGGATTTTAATTAACGTCGGATGCTTTCCATTTCCAGACAACCGGTCAGGTACGAGCATGATTTTTAATTTCGACCAAACTCAAATACATTGTTTGTGGGTCCAAATAATGAGACACGTATTTTTTCTTTTGGCTCGGAAAAATTTTTCGCCCGAATTAAACGCGATTTTGTTTTTCAGGCAAAAATCGGTTATTCGAATTGACAGTGAGAATTTTTTTTTTAAATGCCCATAATTTTGTCAAAATTTAATAAATTCTAACAATGTTTTTACTCAAATGTCAGTAATTCTTGTCACTTCAAGATAGAATGATATAATTATTGATTTTCATTATTTAAAATTTTTTATTTAACAATAAACAAAAAGTGCAATTTTTTTTTAAATTAAATTTCTCAAAAAGCGTTTTTTTTTTT
>NW_016162646.1:19333-38296 GCF_001687245.7 Rhagoletis zephyria
TATGATTTTTTATAGAAAATATACGTTTTTGTGGTACATACTACAATATTCTTATATTGTTTAACTAAATGGAACATATGTATGTAATATATCAGCAAAAAGTACAGCCGTGATCATTTTTTGTGTATCAAATAGATATTGAACACACTTTCCACCATACAGTTTCTAAATACAAAATTACACTTTCCCGCTTTTTATAAGCAGGTACTTTGTACCGTCTGGAGGAAAATACTCAATTTAACCTGGGTTGACCTCACGACCGCAGTTTTTGGTCCAAGTAACTACATTAGACATATCTTATATAGTACTATATTCATTCTATGCAGGGCTTCAGAGCGGAGCGGAGCAAGGAGCAAAGGATTTTAGCTGGAGCGGAGCTGGTGCAAAGAGCTAAAATATTCATTTCGACTGGATATAAGGCCATGGGAGCAGAAGTGCCCTTTAATTTACTTCCTAAATAGTTCGCTTATTCATTAACAGGAATGTATGCTATGTAACTTTGTATCTTAAAATTAAGGAATAAGCGACTTTAATTTTGAAATTTATCACATCTGAGACTATTTTAAATAGCTAAAAAGAAATTTAAATTCTGCTCTCACGGCCTCACATATTCAATACCCTTTATCTGAAATGTTCACAAAAATGATATTCTGATATAAAAATACCCCTACGACTTAACTGTCATCGATGATATTAATGCTGTCCTTGCATATCGCGTGCTACAAGAATTTACTAATAGTATTCCAAAGTTAAATGAACATCAGTGATGACAGTTAAGCCCCAGATAAGTTTTAACATCAGAAAGTAGTTTTTTAATAAAATTTTTTTAAAGAAAAATTTTCACTGGAAATGAAATGGTAGAAATGATCCAACCAAAGGAGCAACTACTATTGTTGCAGTTTTTCGAGAAACATTTATAATATTGACATAAAACATTTTGTATCTTATAAGCTTTGCAGTTATTTATAAAAAATAAAAAATTAAAGGTTCACTTTTCACTTTTGATTTCCATGGTGTTACTTTGAGCGGAAGGAAAATTTTCGGGTGAATTTTTTTCCGGCGAAACTCAGGATAAGGCAGATTATGTTTCTTGTATATTAGAAAATATGTACATGTGTATGTACATCGCACATTTCTTTCTTTCTGGAATTTCCTCTATTAAGTTTCACTTCCTCCGCGCGTAGGGACTACACGCACTGAGTTTTTTTCGCTAATGTTTTATAAAAATATGGTTAATTCTACAACAAAATCCCTAAAATCAGAGTTCCAAACCTTTAATGTTCGATAGTTTTTTATATGGAAAAAATGTGCGGCACCTTCAACAAAAAAATGTGCCAACAATCAATGGTAAGTCCTAGCTTCCTCATACTTGCACTTTAATACTAAAGTTGAATGGGCTAAAAAACTGCATACTCAACTTTTTTCTAGAGAGCGTAAATAATAAGTACAATATTTGAAAGGAATTTCGCGTAATTTTCTTTAATTTTGCACAAGGTTTGGAACTCTGATATTCGGGGTTTTTGTTGTAGAATTAACCATATTTTTATAAAAAATTAGCGAAAAATAAAATATTTAAAAAGTAGTTGCCCGTATTGTAAAAAATTCGCTGTACCTAAACTTTATTGACTGACTGTATATTTTGCATTCCGATCAGTAACCGCCAAAAAACGTACGGCGATGTCAGTAAAAACACCGTCATATTTGTATGAAAAGCTTGTATTTAGTAAATCTGTCCGTTCTTGTACCTTAACTGTACCCAGTTTTAATTATGTAACCTCCACAAGACTGTTTTTTGTCAACACCGTACGTATCTGGAATTCTATTCCGGCTACTATTAGAAACACTCTTAACCAAAACAACTATAGGCGACTTCTTTATAGTTATTTCTCTGATAATAAAACTTAAATTTGGCATATAATTATTATTATAATTTTTTTTTTTTTTTACTGACTATCTATAATAAATGTAAGCTACTTCTCCATTAACTTTGTAACGTTACTATTTATTTTTTTATTTATATTTCCCTCTATATTTTTAATTTATATATGCATACTTGTAATGAGGAAATCATATAGATCTTATTGTATTCGTATGTCCTTTGTTTGTAATAATTATTGTTTGTTGTACTATAAAAGATAAGACATCTTATTGTACTAATTATAATCATTGAAATGAATAAATGAAATGAATAAATGACATTCTTTGAAAATTCTGTTTTTGATGAAGAAGTGCAGCTAGATGCTCTGGGAGCATTAAAGCATCAAGCATTTTCAAAAAACTTTCACCTACGTTTTTTTGGCATTTTGAGCTCGATATGCGCATAAGTAAATAAATAAATAAATAAATAAATAACTTTTTTATTGGGAGCGGAGCTAGAACGGAGCGATGAAAAAACCTTTGCTCCAAATCCCTTATTCTATGTGTGTATGTATGTATTTGGAAATTGCAAAGGGCTTGTATAACAGTATGAATAAGATGCTATGCACAATAATTTGTATTTGCTTGTTGATGCTGTTGACCAAAATAAAACATCAGGTCTTGAAACATTTTATGGCACGGTACTCATTTCCCTGTCGGCCGCTGTGGTGTAGTGGAAGGCAGTGCGCGCTCCCATCCGCAACGCCTGGGTTCAAGCCCTGGTCAAAGCAATATCGCAAAAATAAAATAGAAAAAAAAGGTTTTTTCTTAACAGCAGGCAATGGCAAACCTCCGAGTGTATGAAAAACAGCTTCTCATAAAAATACAATCGTCGTTCGCAATCGGCATAAAACTGTAGGTCCCTCCGCTTTGTGTGACAACATCAAGGCGCACGTCACAAATCGGAGGAGAAGCTCGGCCAAACACTAACATATGTGTAAGCGCCAATCTATTATTATTATTACTCATTTCCCTGGAAAAACTTTGCTGCATGGTCGTATGTGTGGGTAGTATATATGTACATACCCTGCACCGGGTTCGGAGACAATTGTCGCTTTCGTACTAGTTACATTACTAGTTCCAATAGCATATTATGCTCCAGGTAGTAATAAATCGAGCAATTGGATACATATTGCACTTTCTAAAGGTTATTGGCCGTTTTAATATAATAGTGCTCCCTTATTACATAAAGGAATTTGTTATTTATCATTAAAATACAAATAATACATTTTGAATACTTATCCATGTTCTGTTTCCCTCGTGTGACCACCACGCAAATATCGGACTTAAAAGTACCAAAATAAAGCAATACATATGTAGATACGAGGGTTGTTGCGAATATTCGCATTCGCATTCGCAACCGCGGAACTTCCGCATAAATTTTAGCATTCGCATTCGCTTTCGCATTCGCAATAATCAATGCGGAGCTTTTGCGAATGCGAATATTGTGTAAGTGCCCCAAAAAATATATCAAAACACATTGAGTGCATGGAATGGAACAACAAAATGGATTTGATGGCTTATGGTACCGACAGCGGTGAGTAATTAATTGTGACCAGGGATGCCGTTTGGATCTAAATAGATCAAATTGGATACATTTTTAGACGAATTTTTGAAGGATACTTATTTTTTCCGGTCAGTATAAATGTGGATACTTTTTTAAATTTTATATTTCCTATAAAGTTTTTTTCGTTCAAAAATCGATTTTCATTAAAGATGGTAGAAAGCATTACGTTTTCTGAACGTATAAAGAATCGCTACTTAAGCGTGAAATTAAAGCATTTTATTTTTTGTGAACGAAGCAATGAACATATACATGAGATCTCACCAAAATAGGTATAAGCGCAATTCCTTTAATTAGCTTAAAGGATGCTTTAAGCAAGATCTTAATATAAATATCGTCGTTTAAAGTACAAAACTGCGTATCAACAAAAAGCAAAACCGCGTATGTGACGTTGCATAAATTATTTTCTAGAGAGTAAAAACACTTATATATCAAAATGGTTCTCTTTTTTATAAAGCAATCGCATTTCTGGCTAGTATATTTCAGGACGAATGGATAAGGATTGAGCCAAGAGCTTGTGTGAGCAAATCCAATTTTTGGCAGCAAATGTCAGTTACGCGGTTTTGCAGAATGACGATACGCGGTTTTGTACTTTAAACGACGATATACATATGTATATAAAGTAAATTATACTCTTTCTGTATCACATATTTTCATTTGTTAATTTAAAAAGAAAGAAGATTTCAATGTAGTTTAAAAAACTAACTTTGATTTATTTAAGGAGACTTTTATGAATTTTACTGAAAAGACTTTAAATACACTCTAAAATTTTTTTGTTTATTTGCGCATATTAAGAGAGGTAACCAGTTTCCTCTTTTAATGTGTGCAAATTCGCACGCCGTGTAATAAAATTAATCATTGCCTGTTTACTCTTACATACCAAATTTGTCGCAAGAGCAAAATTACACATAACATGTTTAAAATAAAGTAATGTTTATTATTAGTAGGAAATGAGTAGTCCACTTGCGAACAGCGTTATGTGATTTTATAATAGCAAGCCATAAATTTGAAAAAGCGACTACGACAACAAGTAACATTTAAATTGAATCTTTTTTATTATTACCTGAAAATTTGGATAAATAGGAGCCTTATAAAATTGTAACATAACATAACATGTCATAAGATAACATTAACAGTCTATACGAACTAAAGCAGCTTTCTAAGTTCATCAGAAGATTGATACTTTTGAAAGTTCATAAATAAGTATGATAGCGACTTTTGGAAGAAGACTTACATTTGATGCTATTTTTTCAGAATATAAAAAGATTTTGCACTCTGTTGCTAGTGGACATGAAACTACTTTAAAAACTGGTACGTAATCCGCCAAAAACTAAGAATCGAAAAAATTTTACATAGCGCACTTTGCAAGCAGACTCAAATGTATTTGTAGTTTGAAAATTTTTGCAATATTAAACAGTCTATATATGTGTATTTATGTGTATATTTTAAAGATCTCAAGTTCAAAATCAAATACTGAACATCTTATACGTATATTTATACAGATTCTTGTTGAAAAATAGATACTTTTCAGTAGTAGTTTTACATGCTCTTTTTAGAGTGTACTTGCTATTTATTATATTTACTTTGCAAAATACTTATGCACAAAAAATGTACTTTATAAATTGGAATTACAAATGTTTCATTTTATGCACATGTATTTCAAGTCCTTAAGATGGGTTAAATTATGTCTTTTTCATGAAAATGTTTGGTTTTCCTACAAATTATGAGATGTATATGTAAAAAAAGAAAATTGGATACATTTGGATACATTTTTGGCTTGGTCAGGGATACATTTTCTTGAGACGGCGCGGCAACACTGATTGTGACTGCCTGAAACTAGGAAAAGCCATGCTCAGCTAACTAATAAAAAAAAATAATTACAAGATGTTCATTACAGGTGAACCTTTCCAAGAGGTCACCCGGGAATTAAGCAAATCTGAGACCCTTATCGTCCGTGATTCCAATAATTGAAATTATAAATAACGGGGTACCTTTTTAACAAAATAACAAGATTTTAAACTAATTCTGTTGGCAGCCGCGACTTTCAAAACAGAATTTTCTTCGAAATTTTCATTCCTACAAAATAACAATTTATTAGCCATATCCACCTATTCACAACGTCGCGACGCTATAAGCACACATTTTTCAAACCAGTCACAGAAGACAGGATTAAAAATTAATTACAAAAACTAAAATCGAAAGACGCTGATGTCGTAACAGGTTCTCCAAATTCTGAAACAACCAAAAGAATTGGTTCTTCAAATTGGAACACAACGGTGTTTAAACAGCGATATTGCCATGATGCTAGATTGTGAAGATGAAGAAGAAGTCATGAGGATACATCCGAAATTTGCAGCCCCGATGCAATTTTCGAATTATTGAACCGCAAAAAAAAAACTGAAGTCCTCTCAACTGGTGCAGCGTCAATCGAAAAGAATTTACAATTTTGTAAAGTTTCAAGTTTTTCAAGTTTGTCGCCTCGAGCGAGTAGTTATTTAATGGCGCAGGTTTAATTTACGACCCGTTAGGAAACAGGCTGTAACTCGAAAAAGCAGCAAAATTACTCTTCCAATTTTTAAATTTAAGTTCTAAATAAAAAAATATTAAAAATCACTAAATTTTCATTTTTTTTACCTAAATCACCTAATGTACTCACCAAAAAATATTTCGTAAAATACAGTGAAAGGTCGCATAGACGGACGCTTTAATAAGCGGACACATTCTTGGGAACGAACAATGTTTGGTTTTTTTTTCCATACAAAATGCTCTCCCATACACGGACTTTTCGATAAACGGACGCGGACACTCAAAAATGTCCAGCTATGAAAAAACTCTCCCATAAGCGGACGCGAAGCTCTAACAAGCGATCAATTTTGTTTTGTTTTTCAGTCAAATGTTGACTCTTGCGCTTCTACATATGTATATGTACACAAGAACATAGCCCATATTCAAAAATATTTTCTTTTCTAGAAAAAGTGTTGCCTTTTCGTTGCCAATGGGCAATGAGATTTGTCGGTAGGAAAGAAAACGCAATAAATTTGAATTTATTTTTAATTCACCCTGTTTCTGTCTATTGAAGAATAAATATTGTTTTAATTTAGAAACCCGCAATTTCAATTTTTTAGGTAAGAATTTTTATTTTATTTTTTACGAAATTCCTATAAGCGGACATCTCTCATACGCTAGGCGCACATTGCATCCGATAGGCCGACCGATTTCGGCCAAAAAATTTGACCGTCCGAACTGATGCGCACACTTAACCAGATTATTTGCCTACCGTATTTGTACACACAAATCCTAGTTTTCATTACGATTTTGTAAGCAGTGAAATATTTTGATACAATTTAATTAACATACTCTAAACATGTGATTTTATATGTAATTGTTTTGTTTTTGCACCCAATAACTTAATTTTTCGCAGTCCATTTGGTACTTTTCACCTGCCATCGGACGAGAAAAACAAACATGTTTGAATTTATCGTCACTGACGGACGTCAACGGCCGATGTCGGTTCGGTTATCGGTTTATGTGTGAGAGCGCTCATATAATCACAAGTGTTTATTCATATCGCCCGCATATAGCCGATATCGGCCGATGCCGGCTAAGGTGTGCGCGTAGCGATAGGCGGACAAAAAAGGTGACCATCGGTGTCCGCATATTGGAGCTTTCCGCATTCGCATCCGCCGATGTTAGCTTTTAAACATCCACATCCGCATTCGCATCCGCGGATGTGTAAAATTCCACATTCGCGACATCCCTAGTAGATACCTCTTTTTACATAACTACTATTTCTTAAATTATTTTGGGGGCAATTCACGTCAAATCTCCCAGCGCCCTGAGCGGTGCAAAACAAGCTACTTTTCGACTAGCTGCGAAGCAGACATAAAGTAGGAAAAATAATTCCAAAACTATGATTTCTATAGATTTTAGTACGGGCTATGCGATGGCACTATGCGTTTCCAAAATTTTCCCATTTTCATGGTGAAAATTCTGAACTTCATAGCACAACTTTTGCATTTGAAAACAAACACCCTCTTGATTCTCATTAGGGATGTCAATTTTCGGGGTTTTGTCGATCCCGGGATTTTCGGGATCTGAAAATACAATCCCGGGATCCCGGGATTGTCCCGAAATTCAGGTAAAAGTGCAACACATCTGTGATCATCCTATTATAGTATTTTAAATTTGATTGATATAACAAAAAAAAGTACAATTTATTTACATATTTATTAAGGTGATAAATCAGTATTTTCAATCAACAAAAAACAAACAAAATTTAAAAACATATATGTCTGTATGTAAATATCCTCATTAATTTATAACATAGTTTTTGTACTACAAGTACAAATGCATTTACGGTCACTCACAGAAATATTTTGCATAGATTTTTTTTTGCAATATTCAGAATATTTTTCATGGNGAAAGTTTATTATATAACTTCATAGCACAACTTTTGCATTTGAAAACAAACACCCTCTTGATTCTCATTAGGGATGTCAATTTTCGGGGTTTTGTCGATCCCGGGATTTTCGGGATCTGAAAATACAATCCCGGGATCCCGGGATTGTCCCGAAATTCAGGTAAAAGTGCAACACATCTGTGATCATCCTATTATAGTATTTTAAATTTGATTGATATAACAAAAAAAAGTACAATTTATTTACATATTTATTAAGGTGATAAATCAGTATTTTCAATCAACAAAAAACAAACAAAATTTAAAAACATATATGTCTGTATGTAAATATCCTCATTAATTTATAACATAGTTTTTGTACTACAAGTACAAATGCATTTACGGTCACTCACAGAAATATTTTGCATAGATTTTTTTTTGCAATATTCAGAATATTTTTCATGGTATTTTTTTTTGTTAATTTAAAAAAATATATATGTATGTGCAATTTTGAAGTTGCTAAAACATCCCGTTGACATTTTCTATATTTTTTTTTGCCACAAAAAAATTCGTTATAAGGAAGAAAATGCCCAACATCGTCAGTAAAAAAAATCAAAAATCAAGGGAGTTTTTAGCAACTTTAAAATTGCACTTTATTATATTAAATTGAATGGGCTATAAAACTGCATAATAGAATTTTTTGTAAAAATTATGATTAAAAAGTTTGATATTTTTATGATAATTTGGTGAANCACACATTTGAAAGCACACTTACATGTTGTGCCTGTAGCTGAGTGCGCAAGGATGCTGGCTGCAATTAGTTGCGGCCGAAAGTGTTCAAGTTCAAATCTCACTATGCAGAATAAATAATTTAAAATCTTTATTTTGGGATTTTTTTTTTAAATTATGAAAAAGTATCTGTGAAGTGCACAACGAAAAAAATGTGGTTCGGTTACAGGTTACATGTTACTACTACAAGCACTAGTGAAAAGTTACGCAGCGGGAGTCAATTGTCACCTCCTAGGACAACTGCATGTTAAATGCGACAGTAGAAAGCATGGCTGGTAGATTTGCTAGGTACCGGTATTCGACTCCCGAAAACTGGTGAACTCACTAGTTCTGTACTAGTATTTCCGCTGCAGGGTATGTATGTATGTACGTGGCAAATGTATGTATGTATGTACGTATAATCAACTTAAGATATGAACCCGTTCGTTCAAATTAGAGGTAGTGGAAAAATTTTTTTACGTTTTTGAGTTTCTGATTTAATAATTTACTTATGCAGTGCTTTATCCCTTTTATTGTAAACAGCCAGGTTGACAACATGGTGCTGAAAGGCAAAAGACATTGATGCCATAGGATCACCTTTTCACATACTGTATACATACATACATGCATACATACCTACTCAAAAACACATTCAATATATGTACCTTACTTGTCATATGGGACATAAGTAGGCAGAAGAACAAAGCCCAGTCAGTGGCAGCGATTGAATCAAAATCTCTCTGTGCTACAATGGGTTCTGCGGACAGTGAGTCCTCGAGATTTTGAAAGAAAGGCTCAAGTTTCTTCTTGGTGTCCACTGCCCTCAACAGAAAGGAGGGTGAGTTCTTTATGTCATTTCGCAAAAACCCACATGCGTTTGTATATTCGAGTACACACTTACATATATGAACATACATACCCCTGCAGAAAATCTGACTAGCTCAGAGCTAGCGTAGAACTAGACCTTTTGCCGACAGTGCTAGTCCTAGCTCAATACCCAAGCAATGCTTTCAACTGTCCAGTTTTATACGGCGATGTCATTGGCGGTGGCATTTGTCGCCCAGTGCATTACTTTGCAACTAGTTTTTAACCGGTTCCGTTTTGGACAGTTTTTTTTTATAAGAAAACCAACCTGCAGCAAAATTTAGAGAAAGTCTGGCAAAGCGCTAGTTCCGCCGTACAAATTTCAGAACTGAAACTCATATGTTGCTAGTTGCGCTGTCATCAATGTTACTCATCCTACACTTAATAGCAAAGTTCTGCGTACACCATTTCTTTTTTAAATATTCACAATGTATTTAGAGTTAAAATTTGTTTGTTATTATTANTACTATAATGTATTTTTGCGATTTTCTTAGACAATAAAACTATTTAATAACAAACGGTTTTCGTTTATTTAATACGTAATTCTCTACATACGTAGTTTATGGGCCAACTGCTAAAATATTTCAAAAAAAAGTCGTTATTGGTAACATTTATGTCATTTTTATACATATCTACGTACGTATAAAATTGAATGCAAAATATAAAATTTAGTTAAGCTACACTTAATAGCAAAGTTCTGCGTACACCATTTCTTTTTTAAATATTCACAATGTATTTAGAGTTAAAATTTGTTTCTTATTATTATATAAAAAAAAAATTATCATGCAAAATCATATAAACCGTGTTTTAAAACTTTATATAAAACAAAGTTAAATTTAAAGATTTTTCATCAAAATTTTGTACCTTTCAATCAGATTAAAAAAAATAAACAAAAGTGGTAAACAATCTCACTTTGAAATGGGGGTGCTATTGATATGACCGATACTGTTCATACTAAATTTTTAATCGGCTATAGAACTGCATACTTATAAACTCTGATTTAAATATTGAAGCTTCTATAACAGTTTCTAGAACTCTACTAAATTTCCAACACGGTTAGAAACGTGAATTTATATGTTTATGTTATAATACTTATGAGCCATCCTTAAATAAAAAATTTTCGAAAAATATTTAGCATGAAAACCATTGTGAATATTCAAAATTTTATATGTTATTATTAGATACCAGAGAGTCTACGTATGTGTTACATTTCAATACATTTAATACAATTTAACGCTGAGTTATCACAAATAAGCGTTCAATATATCACCGTTAGTCTAATTTTTTGACACGACTTAGTTTAGATTTTTAATTATAAGAATCCCATAAATACTCATGATACGTAACAACCCACCATACAAAACATGAGAAATAGGCAACAATCGCCAATGGCAACAAATTGGCGACTAACCGGTTTATTACCGTGGTAACAAATCGGCAACATCATTTCTTTCATGTCAATTTCGGAATAAATAAGTAATCAACAATTCCCAAGCTTATAAATTTCGCGTCAAGAGTATTTTCCAAAAGCGTCTAATTTACACCAAAGACAGGATCGAAAAAATAAGAAGCCCCACAGCGAAATTATTAATTCCGTCCCTAAGCAGCGTTGACACTAAAAATTTTTTCTCCTACCAATTTTCTTCCCAAATCCGACCAAAATCGTTTACAGCCTACCAAATAAATTTCAATTACTGAAAAGCATTCTGAAATCATACAATTCATTTATTTAAGATTAAATGTTTCGAATACAAAACATTTACATACATACATATATATGTACTTTGTACATTTTAAAACAAACAAGAAATAAATAAATGCAGATACAGTCTTAGGCACAGAGATGAGATCATTTAACATTTCTTGGTTTTATGAGTTATATACATATGTACATGTTATGTGCCAATAAGTTTAATTTCTTTAAGGTAAATTTAAATCATTTAATTACACATGCAAATCTTTAGCAGCCGACCACACATAGTGCGGGTCATTTTACAACCCTTTTATCAACTTGCAATGTTGTGTGTCCAGACCACCATTTACATATACTATAAATGTGACCAAAGCTATTTATGGCAAATTCTAGATATCAACCTAGTCTAGATATCAAC
Source organism: Rhagoletis zephyria (assembly GCF_001687245.7). NCBI lineage: Eukaryota > Metazoa > Arthropoda > Insecta > Diptera > Tephritidae > Rhagoletis > Rhagoletis zephyria. Next base: position 30,954 of record NW_016162646.1, read on the forward strand.
CTCGTTGTAGGCATCATATCAAAGAGATACAACTAGAAGACTCTAGATGTCGCTCCGTCAGAAGAAGTTAAATATTGCGCCTAAATATATGCACTATTTACATACGCTACAGCGGAAATGGACGACACGCCATTTCCTTAAATGAAATTAACTGCTGCTATATGTATTAGTCTGTTCCAATAGCAGTCCGGTTTACAGGATTTAGTCCGAACTTACAGGAAGTCGTTCCTATTGACATAAAACCTGTAAGTGGGAACACATTTGAGAGAGTAACTGAGCAACTGTTCCTAGTCAGAAGTTACAGGATTTAGTCCGGAGTTTCTTTTCCTGTAAGTTCATGAAAAGTGTCAAACGATCAGCTGATTTGCATGTGCAAGCAAATACAAACAGCGGTGAAAGCAAAGTACCTTATATTTGTAAAAAATGGAAGTAAACAACGAAATGTTTGAATATGTATAGATTTTAATAATTATTTAGTGATATTTCAGCTAAATCAGTGTTGTACAAATGACATGTAAACAAACCGACTGACGTTTTTACAGGAAATAGTGCTTTTTGCGTTCCTATGCACTTCTGCATCTGTTCTCCTTTTACTCTCATTTGAGAGAGTAAAATTGTAGTTTGACAGTTCCACAGGTTTTAGTCCGAAGTTCAAAGGAACAGACTATATGTATGTACACCGAAGATGGGCACCGCCTTGCTCGCGGGCAAAGCTCTTTTAAGCGTTCAATATATTTTGTATGGACGCGAGCAGAGTAAAAGCTCTCCCTGCCCATCGCTGGTTTATACCAAACGTGAGCAAACAATATTTTTGCAAAGTCTTCTGTTCTCTTTTCACTGCAACTTGAATTATTTTAATATCTATTGCAAAATTTTATACAGACAAGACTAAAAAGTAGAAAATAAATAAAATTAAAAAAAACTTTTTAATATACAACGCTTTTATAAATGGACTAAAAATTATAAAATAGTATTTCTCAGTCCCATAGAATTTGTTTTGATAACTTTTGATTTTGAAATAATAGCAAAAGTCATTATAAACCATTTATGAGATTGAAAATGAAAAGCGTGGGGCGCTTGTAATATATGTATGAATGTGGATATATGAATAACGACCGATTAAAATCGATCTCAAATTTGAACCTTCTCTGTAGAAATTTTAGGTCTATGTTATGTAGTTTGACTATTGTCAATTAATCTAATGCTTTGTATTGCATGCGCTCCACTTTTTCGTTTTCAATCTCATAAATAGTTTATAATGACTTTTGCTAAAATTTCAAAATCAAAAATTATAAAAACAAATTCAATGGGACTGAGAAATATTATTTTCTAATTTTAGTCCATTTATAAAAGCGTTGTATATTAAAAAGTTTTTTATTTTATTTATTTGTTTACAAGTTCCTTGCGTAACATTATGCTATTGATACTGTTAATCTTAAGTTTATTTCTTAGTTTAGTTTTTAACAAAGAAAGCGTTGAAAATTTTTGTTCTACAGTGCAGAGCTATGTGGTAATGAAACTATATTAAAAACAAAATTGGCGAGACGCATGAAGCTATATTGATTCATTCCATTTTTAATAGAATAAACTTGTAAATATCCAGCTCACTTAGCCTAAGTAAAATCCACTGAGTGGTGATTATATCAGGATCGCAATCTATGAGATGGGGAAACTTAACAAAAGAGGTAAAATGGGTAAATCTTCTTTAGAAACTACCGTAGCTGGTGTCATTATTTGTAAAAAAAACTCTATGTAAAACTTTAATATATTGGTTTTAACTTCAAGGATCCCGGAACAATTGACATTACTTTTCATAAACATCTCAGCTTTCATTCCAACAAAAATGTCAGATATTTTAACATGATTATTTTCATTTTTAAAATCAACATTAATATTTTACTGATCGCATCTTTTTTAATAAAGTAACTCAAAATTAAGAGATAATGTGCTTTGATAGTTGCATACAGGTATGGCAAACGAGAGCTTTCAGCTTGGAACTCTTTGTTAAGATTGTTAATTATGGGGAAAATTATACGATAGAAATAAAAAATAGAATTTGGTTCTGCAACACATTCCTTCTGCCAGGTCTGCAGATCGCATACCGTTTACTTCGTAAAAGCAGGAAATAAAATAAAGTTTCAAACTATCCCATTGCTGAACTATTCTTAAAACAACGCTTCCTAGTGAAAGCCATCGTGTTTGAGATATGCCCAAGATTTTGTGGGGTTTTACCGAACAGTAGTCCTGAAATTCCTTCAGTTCATGTATCCTCTTTGGATTGTAGGAAAAGAAACCATATTTGTTGCGGCACAGTGTCTCAATGCTTTTCGGAAATTTTTTACAAGCGTAGCTTGAGCAAAGGTGAAGTGAGTGGCATGTGCACTTTATATATTATATAATGTTTGAAAGGTACAATTGGCAAATATGTATATGCAAAATTATGTTTGAAATATATATTTTTATGACTAAGAATTTTAAAACTTAATTCAACTATACCACCAAAATCTTACTTTGCCGACCAACCTACCAAAGAAAAAGAAGCGACCAAATTTGGTCAGAAAAGACCAATAGTGGCAACACTGCTTCTAAGTTACAATTTTGTATACAAAAAATAAATGATGTATTAAAAATAATCAAATTATTCCAAATCCTGAAGCGATAAGAGAACGACTCATTCAGGTAATTAGAAAAGGACTCGCTCAGGACTCGCTTTCGGCAGACGTTTTAGAGCGACTGTTGAAAAGAAAGCGTTACGATGGCGATATTACCGGCAATAAATTTGTTTCCGATGGTGACACGTTTTCTTATTGCCGACAACAAAAATTGTTTGGTGGGAAATATAAATTATTTTTAAGAATAACACTTTATGTTCCTAATTTTAGAGCACAGTTTGCTTTAAAAAGTAAATTAGTGCAAAACAAATAGCTCCTTAAACATAAAATTAAGTATTTTTTATTTACAAAATCATATGCATACTTATTTAATTACAGTATTTAAAGAAAAGGCTCTATACTATACTTCTTAGAACCAGCTCAAAACTAACCACATCTTTCGAGCCCGAAGGTGACCCTTTTTAAACTATCTAGGAACTGTTGTTATATGAACTGTATCAGAACCATCTCAGCCATAGTCAGCTCAGAACAAGTTCAAAAGTTCTGCAGAGGGCGACAATTGCCACTTCATGTGACATCGCCATATTAAAAAACCACTATCTTTTTTATTGATTTGGGATAGAGGAAGAACCAGTACCGTCCCTTCTCAAGCTAGCTCAGCGCAACTTCTGGACCAGTTTGATTTGCTGCAGGGGTTTTTAAGATTCGCTTTTTGGATATCTTTTTCGTTTTTTCTTTTCTTTTACAGATTCCATTTTCGTTACAAATTTTTGTTAAAAAAAAAAATTGTAAGCTGCAAGCAACAATTTAAATTCATTAAATTTTAAAACTCATAACTGCCTCCACCGCGATTTGAACTCGCGACCAACGATGCTTGAGTCGGAGGTCTTCTCGCTGAGCTACTTTCGTATTATACGAATAGTGAGAATTTGCACATTTCCACAGCAAGTTTCAACTGTCCCGCTCTGCAACCGTTTTGCACTAGTTCAGAGAGATGTATGTAGTTCGGAACTAGCGCTTTGTCAGACTGTCACTATATTTTACTGCAGGGACGATGTACAAACATATGTACATATGTAGTATGTATTATGTACTACATACCCTGGAGGAAATGATGCTAGCTTAAACCTAACTTTAAACTGTTTACGAGAACACATGTGCTGACAATTTACTGTATATTTTGTTCGAAAAAAAATCAACTACTTTTGTGGGGCGATGTCCGAGAAATGACAGACCTGGATACCCTGCATTAGGTCTCAACTAACTTGTAACAAACTATTTTTGGACATAAAATATCAATCAATTTATTTATTCACTTTTTAACCGACTTAACAAAAAGGAGAAGGTTATCAATTCGTCGGAATATTTTTTTTATGTGTGTTACCGCATTACTTTGGACCACGTTAACCAATTTATATAATTATTATTTTTTTAAGGAAAAGTGTTACCTCACAAGTGGTCCCACACTAAGTCGGTTTAAATACGATCATTGGATCATGAATAAATTAACGATGATCCTAAATTTTTAAAATAAACATATGGGAATTGAAGTCGGTTTTGCTTTTTGATTAAAAATTAAATATTTGTTTGAATATTCTGCTGTAGGCGGTCCCATATTCGTATTCCGTCAGACATAACATCAAAATGATTAATAAAATTTCGATCTTCATTTTATTTGTTCTGAACTCGAAATAGTATATGTAAAGGCAGAAAAAAGTGTATTCAAAGTAATGTTTGTATAAGGATATTTAAATAGAAACTTGTCTAAGAAAACGTCTGCATGACTCCTGCTTGAGTTTACACTCACATTAAGTTGGTTTTGTCATAGCTAATTACAATTGAGGTATCTATCGAAATTCCCCAAAAAAGCTAACTACAAGTTGGTTATTTTTATCAATTGATCCTTTTCACAGCAGGGTATTATGTATTTCAGAATGTTAACTGAAAATTTTGACCACATACCCTTCCAAACAAACATTGATAAACACATTTGCACATTAGAAATGCATAGATATACATACTATGTTTGTACGTATAAATGTCTGTGATTGCACTCTTAGTCCATTTCGTATATGAATACCTTTTATTCAGCTTTTCCCTAAGTACATATGTAAGCAAAGAACCACAGTGGCGGGAATTGTGATAACGGGCATTTGTCTGTGACTTAGTATTTCCGACTTCACGAATTTGTTCAAACGAGTAAACAAAAAACTCCATCCAACGATTCAAAATTTGTTTGTTTCAAAATGATAAAAGAAAACCTTGCCAGCATACTTGCATGTGCGTATGAATGTAGATTACATATGTATGTTTGTAGTTACAGTGTGTGTATGAACGAGAATATGCATGCGTTCGGAATTTAATTGCAAAGCAAAGTCGACAAAAAGCTGCTGCTGCTCACATCACGCAAGGAATTATTTCAACCGTAAGTATTGCATACGCCATATTTGAAAATGGAGATTTTACACCCACTGGTCACGCGTTTCCAAGGCACCAAAGCAGCAAGGCAACAACCCACCCTTTATTGGATGGCATGGTCAAACACACGGCGATATTATACTCGTTAAGTGCGTAAGCATGTATGTAGGTGCATATATATGTATGTCTGTCTGTATGTTTATTTGTGTATTGGTCCGTTGTTTGCGTGGACACTGGCGGCACTGTGACACGACGTAAAAGCATTCGTGCTGCTGTCCTTTATTCCGGGGATGAAATTCTAGGTTGCGCTTGAACCCTTTGGGCAAACTGCAAAGGTGATTCGTACATAATAAATTAATTTATCATCACAAGAAATCTGCACGGACATAAAGGGTTAAAGTGTAACCCTTTCATTGCAAAGCAAAATTTATAAAATGGCAATGTAGTCTATCCTAAGTATGTACACACATGGACATTTATGAACATACATATGTACGAACACGTACAAAAACCCTATTACAGTTACATTAAGTTTATATAAGATCAATACTTATTTAATTTAAATCCAACGCACATAATTATGAGATTAAAATACTACTAAATAAATAAAATAAAATAAAAAAACTTTTTAATATACCACGCTTTTATAAATGGAGTAAAAATTAGAAAATAATATTTCTCAGTCCCATAGAATTTTTTTTGTTAAGTTTTGATTTTGAAATTTTAGCAAAAGTCATTATAAGATTATGAAATTGAAAACGAAAAACGTGGAGCGCATGCAATACAAAGCATTAGATTTAATTCACAATAGTCAAACACATAACATAGACCTAAAATTTATACAGAGAAAGTACAAATTTGAGATCGATTTTAAGCAGCCGTTATTCATAATCCCACATACATACATAAGTACTCTTCATATCAATTCAGGTCTATTAAATGCGTCCCACGCTTTTCATTTTCAATCTCATAAATTGTTTTTAATGGCTTTTGCTAAAATTTCAAAATCAGAGGCTATCAAAATAAATTTTATGGGACTGAGAAATACAATTTTTTAATTTTTAGTGCATTTATAAAAGCGTGGTATATTAAAAAGTTTTTCTTTTATTTTATTTATTTTCTACTTTTTGGTCTTGTCTGTATAAAATTTTGCAATAGATATTAAAATAATTCAACTTGCAGTGAAAAGAGAACAGAAGACTATGCAAGCAAAATGTTTTGTGCTCACGTTTAGTATATCGTCGTTTAAAGTACAAAACCACGTATTCTCATTCTGCAAAACCGCGTAACTGACATTTGCTGCCAAAAATTGGATTTGCTCACACAAGCTGTTGGCTCAATCCTTATCCATTCGTCTTGAAATATACTAGCCAGAAATGCGTTTGCTTTGTTTTTACTCTCTAAAAATAGTTTATGCAACCTCACATACGCGGTTTTGCATTTTGTTGATACGCGGTTTTGTACTTTACACGACAATATACATACATATGCATGTACATACATACATATAGCAGCAATTAATTTCATTTAAAGAACTACGTGTCGTCCATTTCCGCAGTAGCGTATGTAGTGCATATTTTTAGGCACAATATTTAACTTCTTCTGGCGGGGCTACATCTACCTGTAGAGTCTTCTAATTGTATGTCTTTGATATGATACCTACGACGGGGTTGATATCTAGACTAGGTTGTATAGAAACTTTGCTATAAATACCTTTGCTATATTCTTAGTATAAATGGTGGTCTGGACATACAACATTGAAAGTTGATAAAAGCGTTGTAAAATTGCTATTTTTAATTTTTATTAAGAGTAGAGCCGCTTCTTAGCAAGCAGTTTTCATAAGGTAAAAAGGTTGCAAATTACTCATAATAAAAAATGCAAAATATTTATAAAAAGTACAGCTCAAAAACATACATATGTATATCTTATTAAAATGAATCGATGTCATAACAATTCTCGAAACAGTACTTACTGGAAAGGGAGGCAATGGGATTACATACCGGTTTAATGCATTTATCAATACGATATTTGTCTCAATTAATGGAATCACAGTTTTAAGAAGGCCGCCGTCTCATTTACCTAATAGAAGAACTAATCTTGGTCGCTAAACGCCGTGTCCTGTTAATCAAATAAAACACCCCTTTGAGGTAAAATTTCCAAGGCAGTTAAAAAATGCGTATAATTTTCGTCACGAAATTGATATCATAAATTTTGTGTGTCTGGTTCAGCTTTCGTCACTCGGAAATTTTACCTCAAAGAGGTGTTTTATTTGATATCAATTATTTTGGGGTAGCAAATTTAAAATCGACGAAA
>NW_016162646.1:41367-41588 GCF_001687245.7 Rhagoletis zephyria
AATTTATCCATTCAATTTATGAATTTTGAAAATATTCATGAGAATTTGAGTTTATCAATTTTTATCAATTCAATTTTCAATCAAGGCAACTTTTATAATTTAAACTAAAAGAAAAAACATATTTTTGTATCAATACGGTATTGAATTATAAAATTTCATATGACGAAATAGAATTTTTTTTTCTGCTGATATGTTTGATGATATTCCTTAAATAAAAACCT
>NW_016162647.1:0-5507 GCF_001687245.7 Rhagoletis zephyria
TACAACTATTTATCATTGTTAGAATTTGTTAAACACAAATAAATTTTTATGCAACCGCACAGATGAAAACTTTGCCGCTGGGAGTCGCAATAATAAAAAGCCAACAATGACGTGCAGGAATTAATGAAAAGGTTAAGATCATAAATCACGAAAGTCATTTGGTTCATCAAAAGCATAAATTTGTGTTTTTGCATTACTTTTCCATTTGGATGTGTGCGCGTCATTTATCATTTTATTGCAAATATTTATTTTAAATACAAGCGCTAATATGAACCAAAAAAGAATTAGTATAAAAGCTAAAATATTAATCTTAATAAAAAATTCAATTACTTTATAAAATGAATAATGCAAGTTTTGCAAATTAGTAGCGGTTATAATTTTGTTAATCATAATTAAATGGCTGTGCAATTTTTAATCTAATTTGTATCGTTTTTGAACGGACAATATGTAGTGCAATTGTGCCACAAAACATCAGGTTAGGTTATAATTTTAGTAGAAAATGGAACTAGTTAAGTATATACATACATATTTTTAGAGAAAGAGATTATTTTTAAAAGCTACTTACTTTACTGACGCTTTATGTGGGAGGTGTCTTTATTTATCTGCGAGATGTTACCTTCAAGGAATTCTCACCAGTTGATATCAATTATTGCTCCGAGACACCCACTATTGAGCGAAATGCTATCGAAGTTGAGTTCAACTAAATGAGCATCATTTGACCACACATGTTGATGAAGGGGAAAGAAATTTAGCAATCAATTATGCAAGAAAAAATCCTTGGATAATTAAGCCTTCAACTAAATTACTGGGAATATTTCCTACAACAAAGAAAGCCTGATCGACTTCGTAGCGGAAGACGGATGGAGGTAGTTAGTAGCCTTAGACACTACACTGAGGGGAAAAAATATTAAAATATATCAGAAACGTAACTGATCTTACTATAAATGTCAACGAAAGCTCTGTATATTGGTAAAAATTCAATTCAATTACTCGCGTATTAAAATGACCGCGTTAGTTCTGAAAAAAGCATCCGTGAAGTGTATAACCAAGATAAAAACCAACAAAAAAAACATTGAATTTGCATATTACCTGCAGCGGAATTCGAACCCTGACCCTCTGTGGATATCAATAAATTGTGGCAAGCATCTTTGCGCACTCGGCCTCGGCACTCACTGTCTCGGAATAGACTTAGAGCACACCTCAAATTAGACTTAAAGTGATTGTAAGTAGTCCAAAGTTTGGCCCAAAAACATGTAAAATTCTATTTACATTTAATATTGTATATCCTTTTTCGAAATTATAACTGTCAACTGTGACGTGGGTGCAAAGGCGCGAATGTGCTGACTGTTTATTTGATGACAGGCGATACTTCGTCTTGTCCTCGTTTACCACCAGACCCCTTCGCTTTGCTTCCTCATCCAACTTGGAAGAGGCACAACAGACTTCGCGGTCTGAAACCCCGTTTGGTGGCGAACGGCTCGGAGAGGTCTTTCCCAGTTCTGACGGAGATGGTGGTACTGCTCAACGTCATTTTACACAGCCGTATCAGTTTGGCGGGGATGCCAAATTGAGACATAGTGGCGTATAGGCAACCCCTTTCAGTGCTGTCAAAAGCACTAGAAGTAGACAAATAGGTGGTGAGTGTCGATTCTTTTCTCGCGGGTCTTCTCCAAGACTTGGTGTATTGTGAACACCTGGTCTGTGGTAGATTTTCCAGGCCTAAAGCCACACTGATAAGGCCCAATCAGTTCATTGACGGTGGGCTTCAGTCTTTCACACAATATGACTTTATATGTGCTTAAAAGGCTGAACCCGCGGTAGTTGGCGCGAATGGCGGGGTCGCCTTTCTTGTCGATTGGGCAGAGCATACTTAAACTCGTCGTCGGGCATGCGTCCATCTGACCATATTCTGCTTAAGAGTTGATGCATGCACCTTATCAACTACTCATTTCAAACTCTTCGCATTCACGTATTTCGGCCTCTTCTTATTGCGGCAAATACGATTCCCTCTACAGATCCCTATAGCGGTCCCACAAAGCACGCGTTGTGCCCGATCGCGGCGTGGCCCTGTAGGCTTCTTGACACTCCTCATCGTACCAGTTGTTCTATCGGGCTCGCTGAAATCCGACTACTTCTTCGCCGGTCGGCTTGTTGAAGAGTGGTCTCTGAGCAGGTGCGAGAGACGAGTAGCGAATTGGCTGTCTGTTGTGATTACAGCTTATCGACGTAAAGCTTTCCTTGCATATTTACGTCCAAAACACTGGAAGCATGCCTTCCGTCTCTCACAACACGGTCGACTTGGCTTCTCGTTTTCCGATCCGGAGACAGCCACGTAGTTTGATGAACCCAGTACTGCATACTACTATGTTTCGAGCCCCCGGCGAAATCAATCAGCCTCAGTCCGTTATTCGGCGTTTCGTCGTGGAGGCTGAATTTTCCGACGGTGGTTACAAAGATCCTTACCTCGCCCACCCTGGCATTTAAGTCGCCAAGCACGATTTTGATATCGTGGCGGGGGCAGCGCTCGTATGTGCGCTTCAAGCGCTCGTAGAAGAGATCCTTGGATACCTCCTCCTTATCTTCTGTCGGGGCACTGGTGGAGATGAGCGAGATGTTGAAGAATCTCGCTTTGATGCGGATTATGGCTAGGCGCTCGTTCACCGGGGTGAACGACAGTACTCGGTGACGGAGTCTCTCTCCAACCACAAATCCAATATCGAATTTGTGCTCCTTTACATGACAGATATAGTATACGTCGAAAGGCCCCAGGCATTGCTTGCCTTGCCCCGTACAATGCATTTCTTGGATGGCGGGGATGTCAGCTATTGTTCATACGAGGACATTAACCAGCCGGGCGGAGGTACCTTCCCTATTAAGGGTCCGGACATTCCAGGTGCATGCCCTCAAATCGTAGTCCTTTAAACATTTGCCGTGGTCGTCATCACTAGGGGCGGGTCTCATCCGCTTCGCTTCGGGGTGGTTTCGCAACCAAATACACGATTATATAGCGAGCCGCTTGCTCCAAGATAGACACCCGCTTGCAGCCGCATCTACAGGTGAACATACGCTGCATACTCCAGTGGGCCCTTAAACTGAATGAGTCGGAGTGGCCCCACCGAAGCTCCCTCTCTTTCTGTCGTGACCCCAAGGCTTCACTCGGATTGGTTACCGCATCTCGCACATGGGTTGCTCACGTTGCCCAGAGTGCGCAAACGAGGACGCAAGAGTCGGGATTGAGTATAGCCGTGCAACTGTAACTGCATACCCAGCACAACGAATATACCCCATTGCACTCCAACTAACTTGAATTAACCTTTTTAATTACACATCTACAGGCCAATTCCTTTTATTTGAACACTCATTTTTGAAAATCAAACGAGGGGCGGATCTGATGACCTTGAAAAAAAATTCCTTCGCGTATTATATATGTACTAGTGTATGGCGTTAAAACGCCCAAAATTTTAACTCAGAAACTGAGTGATCCGAGTGCCAATTTCATCTTAATCCGTGCAGCCGTTTTTGAGTGAAATTCCGAACCACCCTCCAGCGATAAAAAAAGGGTATCTCCTCGACCTCTCATATTTAAAGTTCGAAATAACGGTGCAAATCTAACAACATTCATATTTTAATATTGCATAAATTTGCGTCTATGTTAACTAAATTCGACTATTCAAACCCCTCAATAATATTTCTTGCGTTCAAACTAAATATGTCTTAAAACTTGACACCAAAGTTTTAATATTTTAGGTTCCTTGTATATAAGTTAACTAAATTCGACATTTTAAACAATTCAAACACTTTTCATAATATTTTGAAACTCAAACCTTCTTCGTTATCTTCCGTCTGACACAAGCATTGCGATGCAAATTTCATTTACCTATTTGCCTTAATTAAAGTTGAGTTGGATTTTGTAAACAAGTGGAAACCCCCCTAAATATACTGCAGAAATTAAGCCTTTCAGATCCATTTCCGTTTATAGCCTCCTTCTAATAATTCATCAAACTCATTAAATAAATTGAATGCCACTTTTTAAGTACTTGGCAACCCTCTTCAAACATTCTAGATGTTCAAACGACAGATTTCTTAACACTCTTTCGCTTGACACCCGTATTTTCATATTTTAAGTACATACTTTGCGCATGAGCTAATTAAATTTGAAATTTTAAACAGGTGGCAACCCTCTTCAAAAGTAGTTTAAAGCTAAAACCTTCTTCCATTACCTTCGTTTTTTATTGGGATACATATTTTAATTAACTGGAATTAAGTGGAATTTGATGTTTTAAACATGTGGCAACTCTCTAAATATAGTTCAGAAATAAAGCCTAGGCAAACTATTTCGATTTATGCCAATGTTTTAATAATTCATTAAATTTATTAAATTTGGATTTTATTCTTTAACTGGTGGCAAGCCCCTTTAAATACCTCAAAAATGTTCTTAGTGTTAAAACAAAAGATTTCTTACCACTCTTTTGTTTCGCTTATTTTAATATTTCGACTATTCAAATAGGTGGCAAATAGCCGAAAAATATTTACAAACTTTTACCTTCTCCAATTCTTTTCGCCTGGCGCCAATATTTTGATACATATTGGAATTATTTAATTCCCTTAATTCAAATTGAATTAAATTTTTTTTTAAAGGTGGCACCCTCCTACCGTAAAGTTAAGAGAAACCCCTTTCCATTGACACCCATTTTGTAAAAATCGGTTTAACCTTATATTTAAAAGGTGGCAACTCTTTACCTCATTTTTGAACAGATAATGAACGGTGCAGATTTGATGACCTGAAAAAAAATCCCTTCGCTTATTATATATATAGATATAGATTTTTGACTCCCACAAAAAGAATATATTTTAAAAATTCTAAATGGTAAATTTTTTGGAAACATGTTTTTTATAGAGAATTAAACAAGGATTAGGATGTTGTTATATTAAATCTAGGGCTTCAATATGCAAATGAACTTCAAAAAGTTCAACAGTTAATAGCTAAGTTAACTTTAAGACTATTATGATCATTTTATATATAAACATGCTAAGCCCGTTTCCTTAGCTTTAGAACGACGTTAAGATGAAGTCTCTACGATGAGCAGAGCCCGATTTTAAGAAGCACATGATTAGTCAGAACCACGAAAAATTCCAAACATTGACAGATCATATCTCCGAAGAAGAAAAAAAAAAGATTCCTCGAATACTTAACTATTTCGTGTATAGAACCCATAGAAAACAATTTTAAGCCAATCGAAAGTGTGAACCCAAATATGGTGCCCGATATGAAAAAGAAAGCCTCATATATATGTGTATATAAATGAATGTTCATATGTAGAGATCTCTACTCACCGGCTGTGGCGGCTGGCAATTGTATACGCTCCAGCAGACAGAATGCGCAGCAAATCCAAATGCATATAATTCGCAGGAATTTCAACATGTTGCTAATGTTCGAGGTTCACTTCACACAGCGTTGGAAGACAAAGCCACATACAAACAAAACAGAGAAGCTGAATGTTTTTTTT
>NW_016162647.1:13176-23522 GCF_001687245.7 Rhagoletis zephyria
TTTTTTTTTCACTTAATACCCAACATCGATACCACTAAAGTCGAGGATATCACATATAAATTTTGGTCCCGATTGGAGTCGGTTAAGACGTCTTCATAGGGTTATCTGACCCCTAAGGCGACACGCCTTAACTGACTTTAATCGGTACCAATATTTATATATGATATCGTCGACTACGGTAGTATCGGTTTTGCGGAATGGCGACTAGCGGTTTTGTACTTTAAATGACGATATGTAAATTCAACTTTTCAAATAGCTCTCAACGTAAATTATTTTTAAACAGGTGGCACCGCTCCGATATATAGTTTAGAAATAAAACCCACACCTAAATTTTAGTAATTCATTTAACTTACTAAATAATTTGAATTTGACATTTTGAAAGGCCGTAACCCTATTCAAAAGCATTTTCAAACTGAAATTGTCTCTTATTTGTTTCGTCTGCAAGTGTGATACATATTTCAATTAACTCATGAATTAAATTAAATTTGACTTTTCAAACAGGTAGCAGGCCTCTTCGCCATATTTTCAAACTAAAACATTCTTGAACCTCTGTCGTCAGACACCAATAGTGAGACTGATTGAGCACATCTGCGCTAAGCAACAACAATGAGTACATCAATGTGAATGCAATGCGTTATGTTGAGAATAAGTTGAGGAATTTTTTAGGAGATTACAATTTTGTTCCTGGTCTACTGATTTCAAATCTGACAATTTTTAACTAATCTCTATAGCTTGTACTTTAATTTGACATCTAACTCAACTCCATAGCTGCTTCAGGCCGCCCTAAATTCCTTGAATGACAGGGCAATTATATATAGAATTTCCTGTCAGCTCCAATTAACTTGCCATTTTCCCGAAAAGTAGTACTAAGTAGCTACTAATATATAAAAGCATTAATTTGAATATTTAAGTTTTACAATATGGGATAATTTTATTCAACGTTGTAGGCCTTAGTTACTAGAATGTTGCATTGAATTTATACATTCAAGTACATTCTCCACAGATGCGGCATCCTTTACGTACGTAGCGAAACTTTTACATTCAACTTCATAGAAACAACAATAGAATTGAGCAATCAGAACAATGAGATATGAAGATAAAAATATAGAAATAAAATGTAACAGCAGTGCTGTAAAAAATAGCCAATAACAGAAAAGGGAGAAAATGCATTGAGAATACATCGCTACTGAAAAGTTAAATTGCGCAGTTTTCCCGCTGAATTTGAAACTATTGTCTCGAAACAAAAATAATAAAAGCATAGAAAATGCAATGAACATGAAGAAAGAACAAGCTGCATTTCTAATACTATAATGAGGCATACCTACATGCATATGTGTGTATGTAAGTAGGTAAAAAAATTCAAATGAGAAACATTTAAAACAACGGGATTATGGAAAAGCAGTCTACATAAATAGATGAGTGAGGCCAGGAAAATTGCTAGCTGTTGCAAGGAATATCCAGTCACCAGACGAGGGTAACTTTATTGCGAAAGCAAGGAGATTATGTAGGTAGGTATAAAAGAAATTAATGTGCCGCAAGTATAAACTTAAATAGGTCACTGCGTAATATGTACAAACAATGTATATGCTACCCAATTAAGGACTAACGCGCAGAAATATTCATTTGTCTACCTAATACCTTAACACCTGCACATCCCTCTATGAGTAAAATATTCACGCCTTTCAGGCGCTAACATATTCTTATGCTTGCCCATATGTACTTACATACATAAGTACTACATAAACGACGTCCAAAAGTACACAGGTGCCTTTGGTGCTCTAAAAAATAAAATAAAAGATAATACAGAGACGTACATACTTTGTACGTATGTGAGGGAGTATAGGTGTGCAATATAATGGGAAATGTAGATGGCAGCTGTCCTATTATACATATAAATGTACATATGTACATAGTTTACTTTCGGCTTTGGGTTTTTGCTGCCGTATTCATTTACCATTGCAGAATCGCTGCAAATACAGTAGCTGTCACCGCTCGCTAACCAACGCACTTACGAGACACGCTAGCATACATAAGTATAAGTAAATAGTACATACTACATTAAGATGAGTCACTAAAGTAGTGATGGCACGATTAAGCGAATAACCGATTATAATCGGTTATATTCGTTCGGTTAACGATTTAATTGTATCGAAATTTTCCTTTCGATTAATCGAGCGATTAACCGATTAATTTTTCATAATAATCGAAAATTTACTAATTTACTCACACAATAATGTATGAATCAAAATTAGTTGGGATGCTTTTCACATTCTCGTATTCTGCAAATTTTTTAAACGATATGTTTGCCAAAAACCGCAACACAAGCTTAGCCCAAGTAGCTACTAAAAAATCACAACACAGGTTTGCACATATTTTCATTCTATTTTCCGAATTCGGTGCCTTTTCTTCTTTTTTTATATGGAAGAAAATAAGCAACACCAAACAGAAAAATACCAAAAATCAGCGGTCAGTGTCAGATGCTTCAGCCTTGGAATTTTTCATACAAAAACTGCATGCTGAAAAACTTTCTAAGAAATCTAATTAAAACACTATAATTTTTTGTTGACTTTTTTTTTAATGTTGCACAAAGTTGGATATATTTATATTTATACGTTTTTTTGCTAAAGAATAAGCTATATTTAAAAAAATAACTAAAATTAATTTTTTAATCGAAATCGATTTTAATCGAAATGACCGATTAATCGGTTAATTTCTTACGATTAATTGCAATTATTAATCGAATGCTTTCGATTAATAAATTGACCGATTAATCGATTATTAAATTTTGTTTGCCATCACTACACTAAAGACAATTTTGAAAACAGAACATAATATGAATATAACTGCAAGCACACAAAAAAAATATTGTTAAGAGAAACGGTTATTTTCTTGATTGTTGTTTTTGTTTTCGACTGGCTAACGATGCTTATACTGAGGGTATAAATGCCCTTCACAAGAGAGAGTAAGCCGATGATTTTTATGATGAGTTCGAACTGCGGTGTTTAGCCTTGGCATCGCAGAAGTAAGGCTGCGGAAGAATCCGCTATGAAGCCCCCTTTGTAAAAGATGTCCTACCACGAGGGTTCTTATTCTACAGTAGCCAGTCAAGACTCTAGTCAGTATTAATTACCTAAGCAGCTTCTTGATCCATGTGTACTCCAACAACACCAATAGCGGTCTAAATATAGAAAAATTACTTCGAATACAAGTTCTATAATTATTAATACTAGTATCGCCCCGTTGCCGAAATTCGACCACTTCAATTTTTTCACACACTTTTTCATTTTGCCTGCGAAGTTTTTTAAGTCCATCAGCACCTGTTGATCGTCTAGGTCACTGATATTGTTTGGTGGAGTAATTTACATTCTGTTAAATAATTTTAAAATTCATAGATGGTGAAAGCAAAGCGGGCATTCATAGGCTTATACAGACATTGGACTAACTCGGCTCTGGAGGCACCTATCGGTGGGCACTGCGACCTTCAGATCTATTGTGCCCGTTTGGGAGGTATTCAAAGGCAGCTGAGAGTGCATATTTTTGGTATTTTGTCGTGTGCGTGAATTTCATAATATAGTCGTTTTCTGCAACCATCTGATTTACAGGACAGCCTATTCCCTCACATAGCTTCAAAGGGCAGAAAATGTGCCAACTAGAGTGTGGAATTTTAGGAAACGAAAACGGAATTTTCGCAACGGTGTACCTTTATTTTAGCATCAAACACTAAAAAAGAGAAAGAGAGAATCGAAAGGCGACATTTTTTGGTTGAAACGTGTGAAGTATGTGACTCACGATCATTGTATTGCGTGTGAATCAGGTGTTATATACGCAATCCTATTATGTTATAAGCTATACACAAACACTTCATCATGATATTACACACTTTATCGAGCACATTATATTACTAGTAGCGAACACAATAAAGAATTAGACACTACGAATATGCCAAGTTTGTACATAGTTCGTGAATTCATGAAATAAAGTGCTTTGAAAAAGTGGCAACGCATTGGAGAGAAACTAAACAGTTGGGTTGTGACTTTTTTGGCCGCCTTTTGAATTTGCAAAAGCCGTTCGTACCAGGCAAATCGGTTTTAATATATTTTCAGTAACCCCAATTTGAATTTATTTTACATTTGAACAATTCCACATAACTTTAACACCGTTGGAAATCCTGGTTATTCCACTCATGTTTTTTAATCGAAAAACATCATAACCTTAGTAAACAGCTGTTTGTGAAACGTGCCGATTTCATGAAATGATGCCGAATTCATGGTTAAATTTCGTGTATAATTAAATTCATGAAATGGTGTTTATGCAGCCAATTTCAACCCGAATTCATGAAATGAATTCGTCAATTAGCCTATGCATAAACGTAATATTTTTCTTCTGGAACACTACAAAACGAAAACACCATTAGCCTGAATGTCGTATCAATTATTGTCTGACAGTCAGGCAAGAATATCCGTGGATCGTGGACATATACTCTAACTGATTCGGCAAAGAGGCATATCGTGCGTTTGTAAACCACGCCCCGCATGCGGATGGGCTTGAAGAGGGAAACCGTTAGTTGCCGCTCTTAGTGGAGCTATTCCGCTTTCATCTTTCAAACCCTGGCTGGAAAATAACTTTATCGAACTCGGTAATAAAAGATACCCTACAGAGGCCACGTGTAGGATAGCAGCACCAGAGCTCCCAAACTCATAAAAAAAGTTACCAAATTCAACAAGAAACTCCCAGACTTATTTTAGGTGCAGAACTTCACATATTTACATACATGCATATGTACAAGACGATGGGTCGCTATCAGATATCGTAAGATCAAACATCATTCAGCTATCAATTTATGTCGGCCGGACCGCCGAAATCAACAGCACCCACCAGAAAATCTTAGTGTGGATTTGAAATTTAAGTTTGCTTGTCCTTCTCAGAAATTCGACCTATCTTATGGCACATTATGGTATATTTTATAATTGGATACTCACACATAACATCTCGGGGCATCTGATCATTCACAGTACGGCACTTGAATATCAGCATTTGTCAAGTTATTGAGAGAGACCACCCAATATACACATATCGACAAGTGGTCGAAGATGTACATATCAAAAATATCAAGGGTATAAGGCATTCCTGAAAGTTTTAGACTCACACATAGACAGTGAAAAATCCCATACTGAATACCGTAGCTTTCTGAACAACAATGTACATAAAAGGTACGGTCACCCACAAACTTCCGGGAAAGGACACCTGGTATTACCATAACAAGAAACTCAAATCGTTGCTCTTAAGTTTAAACAAAACATAAATGTCCTTCGTCTCACGGGCAAATTACTAATGTGGAATCGTAACGGGCCTGAGCGGCAACGCTGAGTACGACACTTCTGGCCTAAAGAATGGAGGATAAGATACAGCGCATTCATATTGGAAACGCGTGCCAACAGAATGGGCCTGGCTGCACTGAGCTTTCAACGAACAGAACGCCAAAGGAGTTTCTTCCTCTCAATATCTGAATTTACTAAATAATAACTACAGTAATAGTAATAATAAGCAACATTCAGAAATCTTAATCTTAAGCATATTTTAGTGCATTCTAATTTTGGTTCGCTTATAGAAGTATGTAAATCACTTAGAGAATTTTAAATGAGTTTTAAACAGACCTATCCTAGTATACAAACAGCAATACTTTTAGGTGGTTTTGAGGCGTTTACTAGCTGCAGCCGCAGGAGCAGCCACCAGCATCAGTAAGAATGAATAATGACGCGCCAAATGCAAACCACGCCAAAGGAAGCCAAGCCGCAACGAACAATGAGTGGCGGGAGTTTAAGGTTTAGCAAAAAATGTCAGACATGCTTTACTTCGATAACAGTGATCATAGTTAATAGAATACCTACAAAATATGGAATAAATTAAATAGTTCTTGACCGACAAAGGAAAAATAATAATAGTAATATTTTGCTGGACTAAGCACTAAAAACGGATGGTATAGCCGAGTGTCTAACATAGCTTTGATTCCGAACCAAATTTGCATTCGCGCCAAGCCCAATACCCACCTTATTTTGGAAACTATGAAGAGCTGAATGAACTAAATTCTTACAGTTTACATTAGTTGAGGAACTAGATAAATCCATAGAAAATCTAAAGGAATCCCCGTTATTGGAATAAAAAAAATCATGTTAGGTAGTACTTTTAAGAAAAAAACTTCACCACGGTGGACGGGGGAAATTAGGGAATCCGTCAACAAACGCCACTAGTCAGGATGCAATGACGCAAGTACACAACAGTCGGTAAGTAAAGCTGAGTCCTGAAAATCTTATTGCTCACAATTCGAAAGCTATAGATATTTCGCGAGGCAGAGCAAAATCTTCACAAATTAGACACCAATCCAAGCATCAGTAGAACACAGTTTAGTTTTTTAGAAGACACAGCTGAAACGCTCGTAGCATTTGAGAAGATACAGCTGAATTGCTGCCCTAAAAGTGCCTTGTAATAATTTTTGGTTTCCATACAAATCCCTTCACCCAGATGGCATAAAATCGCAAATACTACAGAGCCTAGAAGGGTCTTAAAAGCCGGCAGTGTGCAAATCAAACTCAACAAATCTGGAAGGGAGCAAACATTGTTTTCATATCCAAAACGAAAGGATATGCCAACCGGTGGTTCAAGAAAAATATCCGCTATTCCCGGTGGTTTCACTGAAAGATATTCTACTAGAACTCAGCAAAGTAAGAGCGAAGGTAGTCGCATGTGCAGATGATGCTTACAGGCATACTAGCACTGAATACCCAATACAAAGACAGAACTGAAGAGGCAACTAATGCAGGTACTGTAAAAGCAATTAACTTAAACCAAATGCCCAAAGAACTCCACATACAGGAAATTTCAGCAAACCAGGGAATCGCGCTGGTACCGGTCCTTTTAGACGAGATCGGATTAGTGGCATTTTAATCGAGGAGAATTTTGTTACGCCGTGGGTATAGGTTTATTCTCTCAGATGCTGGATATTTTGCTCTCGTTTCAACCAAATAACTTTGTTAAGTTCTCCTGAGGATTGTATGGTATTAAAAAAGTATCAGTGGAGTATAGGAAGCACACATTTTCTCGGAGAGCCAAGCAAGCACTACTGGCACTTACATGCCAAACAAAAACAAAGCGAAAAATGCAAGTTTTCGTAACGATTAACCGCCTAAAAAAAGAGGAAACACTCTCATTCTAAGTTTGCGGCTATGGTAGTATATGCGGAATTGAGAGGACTGACGTATTGGTTAGGACCTGAGTTTATCTTGCCAAATCCGACGCCGGAACAACTGAAACAATATTTTTTTCTCCTTTGTAATGAACGCGAGGAAATTAGTGCCGAGCACCGAAAAAATAAAAGTTATGGCCAAGACTGCCACGCTTCCGCCTATCCTGAAGCAAGGCGCAAGTATTTTCGATAGTTGGGAAAGGAAGAGAACAAGAAAAAAAATAAATAAAGCACAATGTATGAGTGCGCAATTAAGGTCGAAAAGAAGGGCGTCCGAAAATTTTACTAGACAGAGCAGTGACTTATAGAATATGAAAGACCGGGGGAATTTCGGTAGGAACGAGAGACTTGTCTTAGAAGCTATATGGTACCACCGGCAAAAATTTGAGAACTTTTCCATTTGATGAATACAGGGAAAATTTTAAACCATAACGTCTATTATACCTGAGCGCACAAGGGTATTATAACTTTGTTTACATAACGGTTGTTGGTAACAGCTAAAACGAATCGAGAATGTATATATAAATGCTCAGAATGAAAAGAGAAGTCGATTATGCAGAGAGTGTCTTTCCGTCCGTCCGTCTGTGCACACGATACCTAGGGGAAACATTGAGATATCTCGACAAAATCCGGTAAGTAGGTTTTTCTTTATCCCAGGTAAGATGTTGTTGAAAATGGGGGAAATCGGACTGTAATGACACCCACTTCCCATATAACAGTATTTTCGAAACATGAAAAATAGTTGTTGATGATGTTTCAGTAAATGCATACAAATCGTTGAAAATTAATTTGTGAAGTAGAATTTTGCTAAAAAATAATATTATTATGCAATTTTTGGAAAATGTGCGTAACCTCGCCTACTAATAATAAAATGCCGTATCTCAGTAGTTGCTTCGTCTATCCTTATGAACCTCGGTATGAGCCTTGCCTAGGGTCTAGCTAAGAAATCTGTCGAAAATGTTTGAAATGTGATAATAACCATGCCTTACCTACCATATAAAGATTATTTTCTGAAACATGAAAACTGCGATAAATCTGTAACTACTGAAGCCAATTCACTTAAAATCGACGACTGAGATAACCATTTAGCAGAAAATTATACTCTTATAAATTTTTGGATACTGGGCGTGGCGCCGCCCTCTCGGTAACAATTTCTACCAAACTCGGTGCACGTAATAACACTGTTACGGAAAAGTGATTCGTTGAAAATTATTAAACTCGGACTAAAATTACATCCGGTCCCGTATAACGGTAAATATCAGACACACTAAAACTCCGATATTTCAATAACTAAGGACGGATATTTACTCCAAGTTAATACTTGCAACAATTTCTTAAAAATAAGTAAGACTGCTATAGAGTTTCAGGAATTGGGCTTTATGGCTACAAGGTGTATCTCGTAACCACTTTATCGATTTCTACCAAACTTGGTCCAGTATTTCACTAAGTCTAACTCACAATATTATCGAAAACGTTTGAAATAGTAAAAAATACTTCTGCTTATCATACAAAGTTAGTTTCGAGTAAACAGAAACGATACAAAAACATCGAAACACGTAAACTTAATATTTGGTGGCAGATTAGGGATCTGTATAACGCTTTTCTAGATCAGGTAATTTTCCCAAGATATTTTTAATCTTCTAAAAACTGCAAACCTCAATAGCAACAAAAAATAACAAATCTTTTGGAACTTTTCTTATTTGTATTAAAGCCTGTTCTTTTGCAAGAAAAGAAAGCTACTAACAATGAAAATAGGGGGACAAATAAACAAGCTGATAATCGTCAAAATAAAATATATGAAATAGGAGCAGGAAACAATGTTACTAATACGCCATACCGTACATGGCTAAGGAATAACATTTACCTTGTTTTAGTTTGAAGTTTTTTTATTCACATGCAAACTAAAAGTTAAAATACCTTATGAAAATGACCTGAGCTAAAGTTTACTTTTCTTTTTTGTTGTGTCTCATTTTAGCATCCCTGCAGTGTAAATGAGAGCTACAAAAAATTATTATTTAAGTAGATCTCTTCGGCTGTTGGCGACATTCTACTAACAAATATTTTAGTAACCAGCATAACACTTTAAAACACTGTGCGACTTTCTAACTTAACAATGCATGCCGGCGACAATGTTTTTAGTGTGGTCTGTGTGGCTTTTTGCATACGACTCATCTTTTATTTTCTTTTGCCACCAACATCATCGGGGCTAACATAAAAAAAACGCAAATCATAGCTCGACTGTTGGCATGTTTAACAACAGTCATTATCGCAGCTGTCTTTTTGACTGTTGGTGCTGATATTAACGTATGTATATATCTACTTACATATGTATATGCTTATACAATTGCATGCTTTTAAATGCATGCACCACATATTTATGATTACACTGGTCGACGGCCAAAATTTACCAGAGACGCCGTTATGAAATTCTTATGTAAAATCACCCCCTGATACCGAAAATCTAAATTATTTTTAATTTTATGGTACCGTTTTTGAGATATTTGCAATTTACCGTTTTTGCAAAAAAAAAAAATTGGGTCCACTTAATCATATATATCTCAAGAACGAATAAAGCAATTCCAAAACGGTTTGAAGCTTTTAAAAGGTAATAAAATTTTCTATAAGCTGTGCATACAACACTTTTTGCTAGGCCCTGTAGATTCAAAGATAACGAACAATCATTACCGATTTTTTCAATTTTTTTTGTAAAAATATAAAAGAAATTGTACTTTGCGGGGAAGGATCTCGAAAACCTTTTATTTTTTTGCAGATTTTTTTTTTCTCCCTATGATCTGTTGTATTACAAAAAAAAATAAGCTATCATCGAAGAAAATCGATGCAAAACTACGTAAGTTATAAGCGATCAAATAAAAATACCCAGGTTGCGCAATTTCAACGTATACCTCAAAACGTATGTATGGTATAAAGAAGAGTGAAATATCTAGCTATTCTCTGTTTCTATTGAGTTAAAAGTTCAATTTATGAATGAAATTACCCATATTTTTAACTTTTTTTTTTAATTTATTTATGTTTACACTATATTCTAACAATCTTTATCTTAATTTGATTGGTAATGTCACTGTAGGTACGCTAGCATAGGTTACTC
>NW_016162647.1:24756-35653 GCF_001687245.7 Rhagoletis zephyria
GGTACCATAGAATTAAAAATAACCTTGATTTTCGGAATCAGGGGGTGATTTTACATAAGAATTTCATAACGGCGTTTCTGGTAAAGAGAAAAAGTTGAAATTTGTGGTCCAGTGTTACACAACTGTATTGTTAATGTGACATTTCATCTATTTATTGTAGACCATTTTGACACATTTGTTTACGATTATTTTTTATAGCTTTATTGAGTGTTTTATTTTCACTGTTTTGTGATGCTTGGGCTATTTTAAGAAATCTTTAGTGAGCCGACAGGGTTATTGTGTACAACGTTCGCTCTTTGCTGGCTATAACCACTGAGTCATCTTTCAAATATAATCCGAATGAAAATAAGCTAAATACCAAATATTAATTCATTGCGTTGTACAGCACATAAATCAAAATGGATCAACGCCGTCGAATCGGCTCAACACATCTGCAGACAAATATTGTATTTATTTATTTGTCTGTGAAGGATAAAGAACAAAGGAAAATAAGGGAAATAAGGATAGCGTCGAAATATTGGCAACTCATCTTGCTAAGGTCTCCCTAACTACGCTACTGCCTCACGAGGGGCACTCAGCCCCTGCAGTAGCTGCAGTAGAAATTTCTTCATCTCATCGTAGTGCGTTTTTACTATTGTCCCATGAATGCCCGTCAGATTGTCTGCATGCCCACTATTTCATTTCGGCTAGCCTCCTACAAGTTTTCTTCCGCCGCTTATCGTCCATTTGGCTGACTATCAATGGCAATTCTGAAAGCTTTTCCCCTACTCAGCTCAACTAGGCTGCTATGATGCTTTTTGTACTCCACTTTTCGTCTGTAATTTGCGTTCATTGTTTCCTGCTCAAAAGCATCGAAACACTTTAACTACTTAGTCGAGTCGCTCAACATCCATCTGCACAAATTACAAATGTAGATACGAAAGTATGTAGGTATATTTATGTAGTATACACTCGGATAGCTCGTTCTTCACTTTTTGGATTTCACTCTAATGGATTTTTGTCATCACTGCGCTGCGCAGCGGAGCCCAAGATGAGAAAATGCAGCAGAAATACCTGCTGACAAAAAGTGGCTTTTATTGTTTCGCTGGCAGGTCTTCGCACCCACAACGTTGGGTTTTGTGAAATCTCGTTTGCTTTGTGATCAGCATTGTTCCAATGGCATCCTGCCCCTCTTCCTTTTTTCATCTGCTATTTTGGTGGAGAGCATTAATAGCTTGTCTTTAGCGTTTTACAAACTTGCTGCCTATTTCAGCCTAATGCGCCTCTTCGCGCTAAGCACCTGTGCTGCCATTCATCTGGACTTTTCTTTGTTTCACAAGAATTGTATGTTTGTGTGAGTGTAGTTAGATTGGTTTAGGTGCTTTTTATTTATATGCACTGTCCTATCGGCCTGTTTGTCTGCCCTTTTTCGTCTCCTCCTCTCCTATTCTTTCCGTATCATACCTCAAAGTAATTGCAAATCTATGGTTATTGTCTTTTATGCCTTCCGATTAAGTTTGTGTTGTTTTTTTCCACTAAAAATTTCGCAAAATGTTGGAAAAGTTTGGTATTCCACTAGTACGTCTCGGCAAAGAGCGCGGCAAGTGGGTTGTTATTCGAACACGGAATAAGTACTTAATAAGAAAAGTAAGCTCGCAAATAAAAGCATAAGCAGAAGCAAATAGTAAAAGTACCGCCAGCGTTAAAATCATAGCCAGCGCAACCAACACTCGAGTTTAATTTTACTTTAAGTCCTCTTTTATTGTATTCATATTTCTTTGTTATTATTGTTTTAGTTTGTCATTCCAACTGTCGACTTATTGTACAGCAGCAGTGTTTTGCCTTTTGCTTACTTTTTCATTTCTTCTTTTACTTTACTTACTTTAGTAGCAGTAAGTGTTGACTGAAGCAAAGTTGTCAAAGATGTTCCAGACTGAAGCCAAAAGAAAATTATTTAAAAAATAGACAATCTTTAATGGACATATTTTCATCTCCCAGTTGAGCTGACGGCTGCGGAAAAACTAATTAGCTTAATGAACTACTCGTACCAATAAATAGCAGGTGCAAATTTAATTAGTTAACTAATTTTTTTAGTTATGTGTACAGCTCTGTTTTTGATACAGTTCGTTTGTTAAGCCTATGGAAATGTTAAAGTTCTATTTAGAGATAAAAGAGAAAAGAAGTTATCCATGTTTTTTGTTCGGTGTTTTTCCTTTTCTTAAAATAATGTGTCGGACATCAAAACGACATGGTAATTAGGTTTCGCACAACCTTGAGGAGGAAGGACGGCTCTAAAATGGCAACGAGAGTGGCTACCGGGATTTACTGTCGGAAATTGAACGTCAGGCAGGCAGTAAGGTTACTTGACCATTGAAGCATATTTTTAGCGGATGTCTTCGCAATGAGGATAGCAGCAGAGCTAGCCCAAACCTGGTGGCTGCTTATGTGCTGGAAGTGTAGTGAGCGGGAGACCAGGGAAGCCTTGGAGAATCTTCTCTGCCGATGTCCTGCACTGTCAAACACACGACTAAAATGCTCACGTTCAATGAATTTTCCCCTACTTGACCTTCAACTGAGCACGAACCTGACGTGGTGGAGGCTAATGGACCTCGGATTCGCATTTAGCGTGTCGAATAACTTAACCTGTACACCTGTGTATTCGTTTTTTGTAATTTTTGACGTAGACTACGTCTTACGTTTCGATATGGAGGCTATGCTGAAATGTTGTAGTTGTAATTTTTAGAGCTTTACGAAAATGCTTATTGCACGAGAACTGATGAAGCGATTTGAAAGAAAAGTGTGGCGTTTTAAAGACATAATTCCAGGCCTATCGGCAGGTTTATCTTTGTAAGTAACCAATTCGGTTTCTGTCGTACAAACAACGGTAAATATTGGCTTATTTTGGGGTACATTTTGAGCCTTTAAAGTGCTCTAGCAACTAACGTTTTGCAGATTAAAGTTCCATTTTCAGAATAAAGGTTCTTTGGAGCAATAGAAATATTATCGTGTACAAATTTTATATAAGTTCAACAAATATTGAGCATTTAAACGCAAAAAATTGTTGAAAAAATTACCATTTTTTTATTTATTTCCGAAATGCTCGAAAACCGTTCGAATGATTTTGTTTTGGTTTTCTTTAGCCACAAACTTAAGGCTTTTCCTTTCATTTGATATATGGGAAGTATTGGTTGATTTCTTGTAAGTATGTTTATTTTATTCAAATATATGGGCATAAAAGATTTTCCATACAAAATCACTTCGTCATCATTTTGCAAAAACGTGCATGCGCTGGAAGTGAGTATGTGTGTGTAGGTATTTCGGCTTTTGAGTAACAGATGACGCAATATTTTATAACCAAATAGCAGCGTATGTATCTAAATACATGAACACTTTACTTCTATACGGGCAAAGGTGAAGGGGAATATGTAGATGAAGAATATAACAAACATAAAAGTAAAAAAAAAGATAAATATAAAGAAAAATATGAGGATGAGGATGCCGATAACGTTAAAGATGAAGATATAGGATGAAAGATTAAAATAAAGGTATTTATAGAGAAAAGGATATAGACAGAGACTCAATCTGGGACTATTTCGGGATTTTAGAGTTTTTCGGAGTTCTCTGGACTTATCGATATAATAATCGATATTTTATCGGTTTTATTATCGATATTTTTTTATCGATTTTGTTATCGAAATTTTTATCGGTATAGTTATTGATTTTGCTATCGATATTTTCGGAACTTATCGATATAATAAACGACAATTTTTATCGATTTTGTTATCGATATTTTTATCGATTTTGTTATCGATATTTTTAACGATTTTGTTATCGATTTTTTATAGATTTTGTAATCGATTTTGTTGTGATACTTTTATCTATTTTGTTATCGATATTATTATCGATTTTGTTCTCGATTTTGCTATCGATACTGTTATCGCTTTTGTTATCGATATTTTTTTCCTAGTGTGTGCTTTCGTTTTTGACTTGGATGCGCTCTTAACCACACCACGTATTCTGCGTTTAAATTTGGCGGCTGTGTCTCCGATACAGCCTGTAGACCAAGACGAAGGCGCTGGACTGTTCCTTTTTTCCATCATTTTGAACCGTTATTATGGAGACTCATATTTTGTGATCTGAAAAATGGTTATAGTATGACCGCAAAAATAAACATCAAAACTAACGATAAAAAGTTTAGTTATGCTGTATGTGCCTCCATGGTCGCAAGAACTCAAAAACGAGTTTAAATTTTTATTTGTTTTTTTACAGGATGGTGTTTAGGTCAAAGAAAGATAAAAAAATGCAAACCTATTTATGAAGGTACTTTTAAAGGTCAGGTAAGTTTCTGAATTCTTCAACACAAAAGCTTTCTAATACTGTTACAGTACGTTCGATATCTGTTTCCGTTCTCGGGATATTAGATCTTGTCACAAAAACAATTAATTTACCAGACTGTGAGCCGTCACAGGGGCCGTCATTATAAACTCCACGCAGGACTTTGTATACGTCTTGTATACGGCCTACGATGGAGTCGTCACCTGTAGATCAGTTCCATACACAAATTTTCTAAAGACCTGAACTCATGCAGAACCAACTGAGGGGATCTTATCAGTGTAGCACTATAGTGTAGCAGTGATAAGACACTAGATGTGCAAATCTACATACACCAACTTTTGGTCGAACCTTTGAAGACTAATGCGACTAGGTATAGTGATGTTTAGTACAACTTTTAACTCATTTCGAATTGGGAAGTACGTGCCCGCTCCGGTTGAGACCAAACGAGATTTTGGAGGAGGTGTTTCACTCTCGGATGACTTTTTCATGCTGATGTGGGAAAGCATAATCAGAACTGCCGATTTGAATCGCAGCGACACCAAATGCAGCAAAAGAACTATTCTAAAAAAGATTTCGCGAATCTGCAGTAAAAGCGCACAACGCGTGCTCATAGGTGCTACTTTTGGCTCAGTAGGCATTGAAAAGCAGGGTCCTCTCTCAACAAACAAAAGTTATGCTGTACAAATCTCTCATCATGCCCGTCGTCAAACAAAGATGACAGGGCGTTGGGGGCTTTGGATTGGACTATTCTACGTAATATCTATGCTGATGTTCGCATGCCTAACGGATACCGAAGAATAAGGAAAGACGAAGTATTAGTACATAAACGACATGGGCATACAAATACAACTATTGCGTCGGGTTGGTCATCCGAAAGTAGTTTCGACGCGGCACCCATGGGTGAACAATGAAAGAAATGGCGTCCACCAACTTCCATGTCTCATGATAGACCAAGAAAAACCTGTCTGCACTCGGGGTAAACAAATGACGCAACTTCGCAAAGATGAGAGGTAATTGGCGAAGATGTTTGGTCTTGGGCCAAACCGACGAACGGGTTTAGTTTCAAATAAGAAGAAGAATTTAATGGACATAACCGGGTTTAAATTACACCAGGTTATGTAATAAGAATGAGAAAAAAGATTTGTTTATATTTATTTGACTCTATATTCATCTGTTTATTACTCCATGGGCACAATTACATAGTTTGCTCATCTTATACTCCTCCGGTATACCCAATAGAAAAAAAATAGATTTTATCAACTCGAAAAAAGTATTAAAGGGAATTAAGGATTTTCGATCAATTGCATTGACTTTATGTATAAACTAAAGTAGCTTCAAATTGAAAATATGAGTAAGTGCATTTTATAACCTTATAAGACTTTAGCTAAATTAAGTGCATTACGGTTGTCGTCATCATCAAGAACAGTGTTAAGATTTATCTGTTAACATTTTACGTTCTCTTTTTATTTTATTGTTTTTTTTTAATCAAAGTGCTTATTCACATGCTATAAAATAATCACTTTCACCACAATTTTGTACACCTTTCCTGATTGCAGGAAGCTCCATAAGAATTTGCAATTTTATGCGTGCAACAGATTTGCAACATACAATGCGAGAGTTAATGATACTGAAAATGCGACAAAAAAGTTGAATACGATGGAAAAGCAATGCAGAAAAGGCAATAAATCTTCTTATGGGTGAAGACTTTCGCGTCGCGGTAATTTGATATGCTTCAGCTTAATAGCAATAGTGTATGTATGTTCATGAATACACCTGTGCATACATAAAATGCGCGCGAATCATTTTCAATTCGAATCGATTTCAGGTGTGCTGTGTTGAAAACGTACAGCCATATAAAGAAACGCCGATGAAAGATATAAAACAAGAATGAAATTAAGGAGGAAAATTTACTGCAAGTAGCTGATATACTTATCGGAAAGTAATAAAGTAAGAACGAAGACAGTGCTAGCAGGATTCTGTATACATGTACATGTGTGTATATACTGAGCCAAAAGTGCAATGGTTTTTTGAAACACGTTATTGTTTGGGTTTTTCGTGGTTAATACACCGATTGTAAGAAAATTTGATTCAAGTCGAATATTTGAAGACAAACTTATGAAGCGGCTGTAGCTGAGTGTATACACGGTTAAAAATTTCGGTTTTAATTTTACACTTTTTGGACTACATGTATGACCAAACTAAATTCAGTTTCAAATACAAACCTTCCAAGTTTAAAAAAAAGAGGGCACATATGTTGGGTTTTGAATTTAAACAGTTCGGTAGCAACCTATTGTATCAAGCATCTTTGCACACTCAGTTACAGCCACGCATGTAAATGTGTTTTCATATGTTGAGTTTGAATCAACACCACATTTCGCTGTGTGCAAAGATTTTCTATTTCGGTTTAGATTTTAAACCAAATTTTCTATATATGAAACCTAGAAACTAGAATTAAAACATTTTGGTTTGATTTTTAAACCACGAACTTTTTGGATTAAAATTTAAACCAGAATATATTAAAAATTGCTTAAAACTATTGACAGGTTTAAAAAGTAGACTATAAAAGATTAAAAAGAGCAGTAGTTCCAGCGCGGTTTAAAAATTAAACCCAAATTTTTGACCGTGTAGAGATGCCTGCTGTTATTACCCTGCAAAAAATTGTGCGACTAATCTCTAAAGAGAGTATACCGAGATTACGCTCAATCGGGTACAATTTGACATTAACTAGTAACAACTAGTCTCATACGGGCACTTAGTCAACAAAATTTGGTGCAAACTTTTGTGTATCCGAATTATGAAAAAGTAACTGCGAAGTGCAGAACATAAGCGTGTTCAAACGAAAAAATCACCAAACAAAAGTTTGGTTAATTTATTTTAGCAATTAGTACTAGTAGTAGTAGCGATTAGTAGCAAAATCTATTAGAAACTCTAAAAGAATATCCATCAAAAAATCGCTAAAAATATGGATAACAAAAACGATAAAAAAATCCATGACAAAATCGATAAGTATCGATAAGAAAATCGATAAATATCGGTAACAAAATCGATAAATATCGATAAAAGTCGATAAATATCGATAACAAATTCAAATAATATCGATAACACAATCGAAAAATATCGATAAAAAATTCGATATATATCAATAACAAACTCGATTAATACCGATAACAAAATCGATAAAAACATCGATAACAAAATCGATAAAAACATCGGTAACAAAATCGATAAAAATATCGCTAACAAAATTGTTAAAAATATCGATAAAAATATCGATAACAAAATCGATAAATATCCTTTCCAAAATCGATAAAAATATTGTTTACGAAATCGACACTCACCACCTATTTGTCGATCTCAAAGCCGCATTCGATACGGCTAAACAGAATTACCTCGAAACCGATACGGCTGTGTACAATTCCTGATGTATGCCGATGATATCAACATCATCGGTAATAAGAACCGCGAAGCCAGTTCTTCATTTGCTCTGGTGGATGAGGCGGCTCTTGAAGTACTCGAGACCAAGATTTTGCAGAAGATTTTAAGGGCTTTTATACGTTGGCGGCAGCGAGTACCGCAGACAATGGAATGATGAGCTGTAAGAGCTTTACAACGACATGTAGAGAGTGCAGTGACTTAAAATAAAGCGCCTCCGCTGGCTTGGCCATGTCGTCCGAATGGACACCGATGCTCCAGCTCTGAAAGTATTCAACTCGGAGCCCGCTGGTGGCAGTAGAGGGACAGAGNTAGTTTGAATTTTTGGCAGGTTGGAGTAAGTATTGCATTACACCTTATTCTTCAGAGAACCATTTTAGGCTCTTATAAAACGTAGCTTTGGTTTTATTCCTACGCATGATAATTGCGTAAGAGAACTTAATAAGGGCCTACCCAAAAATCCTTCTCTCCTCTTGGCCAAAGCTGGGCATCTACAGAAGAATTGCTCTACGGGTTCTTCCTCTTTCTCATCTCTGCAACTTCTGCAATATTCGTTGGAGAATATTCCTAGTCTTGAAGAGTGCCTGCCAAATAGCCAGTGAGCGGCTACATAAGCCTTGATCATCGAAATATCCTCTATTGAGAGGCTGAGCAACTCTTTCGTCTTTTTCTTATCTATTTTTGGCCAAGGGTCTAATTTGCAGGCTGGATACCCATATCCCAATAGTGCCTCTGTTTTCACCTTTCCTGGCTAGCTCCATGGCCTCGCAGTTTCTTTCAATATCTAACTGCTCCGGAACTCATATGAGGCTGACCTTGAACAAAGCGCTAACATCGTTTAGAGCTGCAAGGCATTCCTGCGGAACCTTCGATCTCAGCATTACAATGTTCATTTATTTAATCGCCGCCTGGCGCTCCCAGAAGATATTTATCGTAGACTTCGTTACGGCAGGCGTACTAGGGTACACAGCCACATCATTTATAACTAAAACTTCTGTCTGATAAACCCTGCAGTGGTCCAGAATTCGGACGGAAAATTCCGATTCTTGTAGTATTGAAATTTTTATGGCGATTCGAAGCTCTATGGTATTTCGTTTACCAGACTAGTTACTATAGCTTCTTACAAGCTGAGATTTTAAAATTAAATCCTGCGTAAAAAAGAAGTTAGTTGGCGTAACTACTCGGTATTGAGCGAAGCTTTTCTCTTTGAATTAGTTTTGAACATTCCCATAGAAACTTTTACATAATTAACTATTAAATAATAGTTTCACAACTAAATATTAAAGGAATATTGCAGTGAAAGAGTTGTTGTTTTAATTCTTCCGCTTCCGCTTCTAATTTTTAGTAACAGTGAACCAACAATTATTGCAGTGAGCTACGGAGGATTAATTAAAAAATAGAACTACACTGTGGCTGAGAGATGACAAAACACGACAAACTTTAACTAATTTGGGTTGGGATAGAGAGGATTATACTTGGAGATTATTTTTAGAAAAATAACCACATGTATGCATGCTCTTGAAAGCACTTGTCTATGCAAACAATAGATGATGACAACTGAGCATAATAGGGTTTTGTAGGTTCCTCCAAGAATATCGCCTCGCTACGACAATCCTAAGAAGTCGCGCACCGAGCGTTCATTTTTCCCATAGGAATAACATGTGAGTAGTCCACTTGCAAACAGCGTTATGTGATTTTATAATACTAAGCCATAAATTTAAAAAAAAAACGCCTAAAACAACATGTAAGATCCAAATTGTATATTTCTTTTTATTATCTGAAAATTTGGATAAATAAGAGCCTAATAATAATAATTGATTGGCGCTTACACATATGTTAGTGTTTGGCCGAGCTTCTCCTCTGATTTGTGGCGTGCGCCTTCATGTTGTCACATAAAGCGGAGGGACCTACAGTCTTACGCCGACTCCGAACGGCGATTGCATTTTTACGAGAAGCTGTTTTTCATGGCAGAAAGGCACTCGGAGGTTTGCCATTGCCTGCGGAGGGACGACCTCTGTTAAGAAAAACCATTTTTTCTATATTTTCTGCGATGTTGCTTTGACCAGGGCTTGAACCCAGGTGCTTACCACTACACCACAGAGCCTAATAACATTAAAAATCAAAATCGCAGTGTGGTAGTCTTTGCAAATTTTATATAGAAATTAAATATAGCGAGTTTTGAAACAGTAAGTTTTATATAGCCAGCTGTGTAGGCTTTTCGCGTTCTCTCTTCCATGAAAGTTGGTCTGCTTCTTTTATAAGACTTCTTCCACAAGCCACCGAAACTACCACGTTTTCTTGCAGTTTTCTAAGATCATCAGAAGATGGAGATTTTTGAACTTGTATAAATACGTACAATAAATATTATAGCGACTTTTGAAAGTGTATATATACATACAGTAAGACTTATAGCGACTTTTTCTAGAGTAGCTAACATTTGATGCTATTTTTCAGAATATATAAGGATTTTACACTGTATTGTTAGTGGAAATGAAACTACTTTAAATACTGGTACGTTAACCACCAAAAACTAAAAATCGAAAAAAAAATTACATAGCGCACTTTGCAAGTGGAACACTCATATAAGAAGTCATAAGTTATTCTCTTTTAAGGTCAATATAATTTTCTGGCATCGATGAAAATGATCAAAACTTTAAGAATATATTAATTACATGCCATTTAAGTATTATGGAGGCTCAGATTCTTTAAATTCTTAACTTATCTATAATTTTAGAAAATTATTTTGACCTCAAAAGATATGGAAAAGTAAACACTCTATGCGCAGATTCATAGAAAATCATAAGTATACCAAATACTAAAATCTGAGCAGGATTCCGGTCCCTATATGGGGAAACCTGTGGAATCGTGTGCTTTTATGTCACCCACTTTTAAATTAATTCTGTTATAATAATTTTACTTTTTATAAAAATGTAGGCCATTCTGATAACAAATTTTATTAGTTCTTTAACGTATTTCATTTTTGCGCTTTAATACAGTTATGTTAATTTTCATAATTAATAACAATTTTGAACCATATTTCGAAGATGCTGCAGACGCTGCAAAACACTATGAAGAGGAAGACACAATTCTTTATCTTCACCGTTATTGCTCTGCACTCTGTGGTAGCAGAATATGGCTTCTGGAGTCAAAT
>NW_016162647.1:36762-41584 GCF_001687245.7 Rhagoletis zephyria
TTTTTGCGCTTTAATACAGTTATGTTAATTTTCATAATTAATAACAATTTTGAACCATATTTCGAAGATGCTGCAGACGCTGCAAAACACTATGAAGAGGAAGACACAATTCTTTATCTTCACCGTTATTGCTCTGCACTCTGTGGTAGCAGAATATGGCTTCTGGAGTCAAATTTTTTGATCGCTTAACTTTCTTAAGGAAGAAATAAGCCTTCCGACCATGGCGCCATTGGTAAGTATAACAGATCGATTGGCTGATTGAACAAGATACTGTGGAGGACGATTTTTCGCATAAAAAAATCATCTGTGAAAATAAACAATTCTCCGAAAATTCATTGATAAATTAAAAAAGTTACTACTAACAGAAAAACCCACATTTTTATGTTCATGTTGGTCACAAATATCATTCAATTTGCAATCGTTGGATGTAATTTGTGTGG
Organism: Rhagoletis zephyria; assembly: GCF_001687245.7. NCBI lineage: Eukaryota > Metazoa > Arthropoda > Insecta > Diptera > Tephritidae > Rhagoletis > Rhagoletis zephyria. Next base: position 37,203 of record NW_016162647.1, read on the forward strand.
GATAGCCAACATTGCGGGCTTATGCCAATATGCATACTTATAGAAAGTTACCCTAAACGTGCTTTTTGTAAGCACAGGGATAACTTCTGCCAAACAACTCTTCGACAGTACCACCTGGCAGTCAAATTTTCTGAAACTAAAGATATAAGCAGAAGATAACTTTTAAAAATATTTGCTTAAGCTTCGGTTAAATTGTTCATTGCGCTCTGGAGAAAGTTATGTGTTCTAGGATGCTAGAAACACATGCTTTTCATAATCAATTTTATTCTATAGAAGAGCAGGTTAGGATTTTAAATCCAGGTTTCTTGAATTCATAACCTTTTGGAATAATAGTTTCTTTCAGATGTGGTGCGGTGTCTTACTTACTTACTTACTGCGAATTATATTCATTTTATTTATTAATCAAAACGTATATTTTTATGATTTGTAATAACTCATAGAGAGTATGGGAGTACATTTTTTGGTGATCACAATTTTTAGTTGTATATTCCCGCATTAATTAAGATTGACACAGTTATTTCTAATAAAAAGGCAAACACAAACGCAATGTTTTTTACTTGTCAAGTGTCAAATCAACTTGGACACTTCAGCCAAACGTAGCAGAGAAAAAAGAGACGAAATGCGAAATATATACATAGGTATGCACCCTTATGTTGCTTTGTATTGTTTTAAATTTTTCCCAACTCATTTTAATTTCAAATTCCCCACCAACGTCACCCAAATGCCTTTCGTTGTATGTTTCATTTCCTCTTGGCAAAATAAATATTCAGATACTTGCAAACCAGTAGTCATCGCTGTTATTTAATATTTGCATGATGCCACAGCAAACGGGCATATTAACTTTTAGTTAGCGCGACTGGGCGTATGAGTAACATACAAAAGTTTCCCATAGAGACCATAACAGGCGGCTTCGCTTGAGCTTGCGCTACTACAGTCACACTGAATTTTTCATTAAACCGCTGTCAGCTGCTTACACAAAGCTGCTTCAATGTGAAGGTGTAAGAAAATATTGTATGTGTAGAGAGCATTTAAACATTGGTGAAAAGGCAAGGAAATAAAAAAAAACGGTGCACAAACAAAAGCGACGAAAATCGTTTATGTAGTAAAGCGTTTACGTCGCCTGCACACAGCTGTTTTTCTGCATTCTTTTGATGCTCTTTAGTAAGCATTTATCTTTTTTTGTTTAAATACATACATACTCGTTATTGGAAGCATACATTTCCTGAAGCTAGGCAGAATTTTATTCACTGTGGCACGACACTCTTAACACATTTCTGCTTAACGCTTTCTTATTTTCGTTTTTAAAAGATGTATTTACATTCTTGCCACACAATTTTCACACACAGCTGCCTTGTTTGTATAGAAGACTTATTTTTCTTAGAATTGCATACTTCGAAAACTTCTGCACGCACCTCTGATGTTGTATTTCAGTTTTGCTTTTTGCTGTATTTTTATTTTCTTTTCTTCAATTCACAAATTGAACTTTGAAAATCAATGAGCATCTCTGATTCATCACAATTTTATTTTCTGTCTTATTTAAAATTTTTTTATTAGCACAATTTCAGCTTCCGTAGCTGACGTCTAACGCCGTTGACAGTTGCACGTTCACTGATAACACACAGCATCTTTTACACATAGCTGAACTCGCTGGTAGTCCGCTTGAGCGCCTAAATGCTGGCAATGCTTTGCTTTTTGTGGCAGCAACAGTCGTTTGCCGAGTGGCCGGTGAATATTTGAGTAGTGTCTCGTCGTTGTATATTTGTATGCACATGCATGCAAGTGTAGGTATGCTTTCTGGTACAAGTGTTTGTGTATACAATGTGCTAGGGCTGGCTGGTTGGTTCTCAGGAGATGCAACGCGTGGTTATTTCAGTTAGTACACACAGCTGGTTTTGTTTTCAATCGGGTTTTGTTAGCTCGGCGACAATTTCTCAGCACTGGCTGTGTTTAGTAAGCAGACGATTGTGCTGGCTCTCGGATGCTGTGCGCGTAGGACGAAAAATGTGCGAGAGAGAGTGTTAAAAGGGCAAAGGAAAATTATTATTAACTTACTGACGATAAACCAGATGAGAGAGCTAAGCTTAATATGCATTTCTTCGCAACATGTTGCTGTCGCACATATTCAAAATCTATGTTTTATATTAGTTAGAAAACAGATAAGGAATAGCTCATTTTCCCACGATATTTTCAATTTCATGAAAAAAAATCCAATTAAAAAAAATTTAGTAACAGATTTTTTTAAATTTTTTTTTTTTTCATTTGTATTAAAGCCTGTTCTTTTACAAAAAAAAATAAAGCAAATAAAAAAGTTTTCAATGAAAATTGAGCAGAAAAAATATTACTCATACGCCATGGACACGACCATACCTGTACTTATTTGCACATACAAGGCGTATGAGTGACATGTTCCATGTTTAATTTTACATTTTTTTCAAACAAAATTCAAACTTAAAATTAAAATATCTTTGGATAATTACTTGATCTATAAAATCGGAACAAAGATTCGTAATCTACGACCCAAAATTAAGTTCACGCGTTTCGGTAGTTTTTGTGCGTTCCTACAGTGTTATTGGTGGCTATTGTATCTTTAATGGATCTACAATGTCGTGCAACAAAAACAAAAAAATGCAAAACACGCCCAACAATCAATATTTATATTCACCAAACCATATATGGGCACTACTGCAGTATATATAATGTGCATTAAAGATAGTAGTAGCCAGTAAATTTCAATTTTCAATTTCAATTTGTTGGTTACTAAAAAATAGCAGTAAGCAGTATATTTTTAATGATTACCAATGTTGCTACACATAGGCTTTCCCGACCAAAACTGGTGGGGTTTTTTCATTAGGTAGGCTGGTAGGCTAGATTGGATGTTGGTAGCTTACGCGACAATAATAGTTATGAACGAAAAATTGAAAATGTATATCTTTAAACATTTTAGCAACCATTCAAAGAGATTCATAAGTCTCTTCAGGTGGAACTTCGACATGCTCCTTGAGCTTAGCCGGGAGAGTCTTAGAACTCTTACTGGCTTCCTGACAGGACACTGCAAGTTAAGGTACCATTTGTATACAAGGGGCTTTCTCTAGAGACAGACTGTAGGTTTTGTGGGCTGGGTTAAGCACAATAGATCTCCTTAATCCTGACGTAATATTAATAATAATAATAGCTCCATTCAATAACTTTTCCAGTAAGTACTTGCAACGAGAGCGTAAAGGAAAAATAGAGAGTAAAATTGAGACGAAGAGAAGATTATCAGATAAAGTTATTGAACACAAAACTTGTAAAAACTCTCAACTTACGCCATTTTGACACTTGCTGAAGGTTAAGTTTTGGCGCGCAATTTTCGTTTTGATTGCGACTATTTCCCATCGTCATAAAAATAATTAGATTTAAATTGTTCATCCATATTTGCATTTCACTAACTATGTTTCATCAGATCTTAAACACTGTTAGTAAAAATGTTACTTGAAAAAATTGCAGCCCTCTCGGGTTATTAAACTCTCGAATCCGCTCTCTCTTGCAAATTTTTTGGGTTATTGAATGCACTTCCTGTAAAAACTTGCAAGTACTACTAGCAAGTCGTAACAATTTTTTGATATTGAATGGACCTATTATGTTATGTTTTGTATAAGCCCGTACAGTAAAATGAATTCTTATACGCAGTTAATTGGTTTTTATTGTACTGACGTTATCTGCATTTTTAATAAACTCGACATTGGAAACAACTAAAACAATTTGTGGTCGGTTTATTAGGTATAACAAGTAAGAGCAGCGCTGTCTCCGGCTATGCCGAAGGCTTCATACCTTTCATGAGTATCTAAAAATTTTACTTAAACAGATTACTGCATTTGAAACAATTTATATATTCACAGCAGGCATAGATAGAGGAGATAGATATATAAAAATCATATCGTAACAATCGGAAGTATGGAAGATATACCTTATATAGCACCAATCTAAGTGATTTTCACTGCTGTGTGATCGGTGCGTAAACCGGTAACACAATTTAATGGGTTTAGCTTCCTACATAAAGGAGATATATCGCAAAAACTGATATCTGAACAATCAGTGGTATAGGAGATGAAGCTTATACAGCATAGCTTTTGATGATTTTCTCAGTAGACTTTGTATTATTATTTATAAAATTGCTTACGAAATATATCTGTTTTAGTTGTCCAAATAAAGAAGTTTTACAGTAAAACCCAATATCTGAACAATGAGTTGTATGGGGACAATAGACAGGTTATAGTGACCCGATCTTTGTAATTTTCACTCTAAGTTTGCTGTTGGTAATAGGTGGTATTATTGCAAAATCTCATGTTCCTAACTGCATAAATGAAGAAGTTATAACGAAAAATCTCATATCTGAACTATCA
>NW_016162648.1:0-41576 GCF_001687245.7 Rhagoletis zephyria
TAATTAATGCGACAGCTTCCGGGCGAGAAAAGTAAAAATTTGCAGTAGCCAAAAGAAAAATGTGTAAAACTAATGTTTTCCGCTTCAGTTAAATGCAACTAAACGTTAATCCGCATATCCCTTCACTTATTAGAATTTATCTTAGCCACCCTCCTTACCCATTTATGTACAACCAACCCACTTCCCCCTTTTCGTTTCTCCGCTTTTTCTATGTTTTCGCACATCCGTTTATAAATATTCAAAGTGAACTGCATGCAAATAATAATGAATCTCACGAAAACGATAACTTCCGGTTTTTGACTTCATTCCAATTTACCTTCGATTAGTTCGGTTATAAAAAGGAGGTTAAAACTTCCTCGAAGTTGCTGTTTATATGCATTTTCAAAAGAATATGAAACTGAAATTTGGTATAATTTACTATATCCACTCCAAGACTCTCTCAACTGAAGCTTATTAAAAGCCCCGTCAATCTGGCTTTGAACCCAGCAAATGTTTCATAGATTAGATGATTCGATGTATTAGATAATGTGCAGTGCGACCTTAGGTCTATTGTGCTCCCCACCAGCCCTAGTGCCCTAACGAATCCCAGCATTTTCGGGAGCGGTAAGGAGTGAATATGCGTAGTCTCTGGCCACATTTTTCTTAGGTGTGTTAGCCTACTTCTGGCAGCAGAGCCGCATTCTAAGAGGTCGCAGTACCGATGCAAAGTCCGTAGCATCCCTCTTATAAATCTCAGGTTAGTCTTTTGAAGGGTGTTTAGTTCGCTAGGTATTTTGGGGTTATAGCGTTCAAGAACTTCNTCTTAAAATTCCTACCTGGCCAGTTCTTGAGCCATCTGTAAACCAATACTTTTGGGTGTGGGGCCTGAATGCGTTGTCTAGAATCGTCTCATTCCAGGTCGCTTTGTTGCCTAGTTCAGTGCTGAATTTTGTCTCAAAGCATGTCGTCGTAACCATGTAATCTATATTGAGCTGGGAGAAAGGGATCTTGTATTTGATTTCCTCTCCCATTTGGCTCGAAATCACCTTTCTGTAGTCTCGCTTCTCTTCACAGTACCGGCACATAGTCCAGCCTCAAGCAGTCGAAAAATATCCCCTTCAAACAAGGTTCACACACATCAAAAACTGCGACCAGATTAACTAGGCCCTGGACAGTAGAATGGTAAAAAACTTATTTTTTTGGAAACTTTCACAAATTGTTCCACCCTAATTTGGTAGCGGCCTTAAGGTTCGGTAAAAACCCTACTTCCACGAGACTGAGCCATATCTTTCTAACGTCTGGTCAATCACGATGTACTTACATATATGCCCCATATTCGCTCGGCAGCTCCTGAGCATCGCATTATGAGTTGAACCTAACTCAAGAATTTGTGATGCCAAACAATTTTGTACTTTTTTCTGCATACATAGAACGCAACCGTGGCTTATGTTCAGCATTTTCTCCACTTTGTGCCAATTTTGTTTAGCTGGAAACCCGCAACCTCCAGCTTGGGCCTAAAGCAATCCGCAATCTTATATTCACCCTCATTGCGAGAGTCGTGTCGAATGCAAGTCGTTTTTTTTTGGTTGATATAGGACGTTTTTTAGTCAAATTCTAAGATAAGGCGTTCTTCAACAAAATTCTGAAGTAGGGCGGTCTTAAGCCATTTTCTGAGACAGGGCGTTTTCAAACCGACTGCCGAGATAGGTCGATCTTCCGTCGATATGTATTATGAACGGAGTAAAGATTTTTAAAACACAATTATTTTTAGTCTAAAAGCTAGAAGCAAAAAATTGTATACATAAATACCATGTTTTTCCCCCATAATGTTGCTCTTTTGTTTTATTTAGTTAGTTCATTTCTTAAATAAGTTTCTGCTTTCAGAAGACTCACCTGTGGGAATTTCCACTACAAAAAAAAAAAATAAAAAGGAAATGTTCTCTTGACAAATTTCCGCAATCGTTTATCTATGCACATTCCGCCCTCCAAAACACATTTTTACCACAACTTTCGTCGCTCGCTGTTTCACTGAGGTGAGGTCCCATTCATGGCAAAGCGCTTTTACATTAGTAAATCATTTTCGGCTATTTCACACACAAGTTGGGAATTTTGAGCATTAAAGGTGGGGCGTAAGAGAATTTGTTGTCATTCTGAAGTAACTGAGTTTTGGGTGTGAGCAGTTGTGCAGCTCAAATTTATTCAGTCATGAGACTGTGTGGTGGTAATAAAAAATAATCGCAACCAAAGAAGTAATAAATCAAAAAGTTTTTTCTTCATTTCATATGTTCTGATTTAACTTTTTATAATTGCAGGTATGCGCACTACATATTTTACAGATTAGGAAGCATTTCTAAAAATAAATATTGCTGGTAGTTGGGTAAAATATCAAATGATGAAGCCGTTAAAAGCATTCAAAATAAACAAGAAAAGCTTTTTCAAGACATGTTAAGTTTTGTCGGTGACACAGTGGCAGATTGGGAGGGGGGAATAGGAATCAAAAATTTTGCACGTTCAAGTATGATAGACATTTTATTTCATTAATATTATAAATTGTTTATAAATGGAGTACATTTTTATAAATCATATGTTTTTTGAGAAAAATACACCGTAGTAATTTGAAAATTTCAAAATTACATTTCTCAACTGAAAAATTAAATATTGGAGCTAACTCGACGGCACACAGTGTGCTTTTCTTAACACTTCATGCGAATTAATAGTAGCGCTTTCGACAACAGCAATATTTTGATATGAAACAAAATAACTTTGAAAGCCAAAGGCAGACAATTACCCCTTGACCTTTAATAAATTTCTCAAAAATAGTGTTCTTCGAAAAAAAACTTGCAAAATCTAACGGATATATTCCAAAAACAAAAAAAAAACATTTCTTGTATTTTTTATTATACTAATATTATAGATTTTGAGACGAGAAGCCGAATTCCACTGTTTAAAAAACGAAAAAAAATTTCAACCCCACAGTTTGAAAAATGCTTTATATATTGCATTTTTTATGATTTGTATGCACCTGTGCAGCCTTCACAAAATTTATATTCCTAGAACAACAAGAGAGTTTTAGTGCTATTCAAGACCTTTAATTTAATTCAAGGTATGTATATGTCTCTAGGCTCTGCCAGCGGAGCCGCTGTATTTTAATTTGTTGCCTATGTCCATGTCGTTATAAAGCTCATACAGCCCATCGTTCCACCGTCGCCAATGCGTAAAGCCCGTAAATCTTCCGCAAAATCTTTCTCTCGAATACTCCAAGAGCCGCTTCATCGGAGGTTGTCATTATCCATGCTTCTGCGCCATATATCAGCTCGGGCTGAATGAGTGACTTATAGAGTGTGGTTTTCCTACGTCGAGAGAGGACTTTACTCCCGAATTGCCATACTCAGTCCAAAGTAGCACTTGTTGGTAAGAGATTTCGATGATGGTACTATTATTGGTGGTATTGCTGGTGTTAATGCTGGGTCCCGAGTAAACGAAATTCTCTACTTTTCCAGAATTATAACTGTCAACAGTAACGTGGGTGCCAAGGCGCGAATGTGCTGACTGTTTGTTTGATGACAGGAAATACTTCGTCTTGTTCTCGTTTACCACCAGACGCATTCGCTTAGCTTCCTTATCTTACCTGGAAAAGGCAGAACAGACTTCGCGGTTCTTGTTACGGGTGATGTCGATAGTATTTAACTATACAACGAACTATTTAAAACCGTAAGCAGAAGACATAATTAGCAGAAAGCTCTGATGCAAATAAGTAGTAGCTAATTCGCAGTGACTAAAATTCAAATAACTCATTCGGATTAAATTGTGTTTGAAATTCTTTTTCTAGGCATTGTGTATATCTCGGAAACCCATTAGAAAACACTTTTTTGACTTGATCCCACAGTTACCACTTGTTAAAAAAACCCAACCAAAGTCTGGAAAAAAAACATCCAACCTTTAAAAATAAAGTGAGCTTTAAAGTTAAAGGTTACTTCAGAAAACGGCCCTAAAAGTAATTGGTATTTTTTTGTGCACTAGTTTGGTCGTGCGCTAACCTTACATGTGTAAGTGCAAACACATTTTGTGAATTCATCAAAATAGCTTTATGTAGCTTTATTAGTGTTTGCATTTACTCAAAGCTATCAATTTTATTTTCAATTAAAAAATACATATGACACTGCTCAACTTGACTGTTCAAATTGCAATATAAACAAAGACGAAAAGCAACTCGTTATATTTTTATATTTTTTATCATTTACCTTTTGTGCATTTTCGTTTTCATTACACCTGTATCATGCGCTAAACCGGTGAGAGTGATGCAGATGACAGCGGTTTTGTAATTGAAAAAATGGAAACTTATCCGCAAATAGAAAATCGTATAAATAGAAAAAAAATATCAATAACATTTTGCGCTTACAATAAATCACTAGAGCATTCGATTGACGGATCAAGTACTTATGTATGTACATACATACATATGGCATGCTTAAGCAATTGAACTTGTATGTACCAGTTAATGGACATAAATACTTATGTTTGTAGATATATGTACATAACTGTATATACTGATTATGTATACCAGACAAAGTTACCAGAAAAATACAAATGAATAGTAATAAGCTGATAGTTTAAAAAACTGAAAACTCGCTTTAATTACAATTTGAACTAAAATAAAAAAAAAATGATTTATAGAAATACAGGAATAGGAAGTTCCCTAACTTGATTTAATTAAACTGTAAAAACCAACACACACAAGCAAACAAGTGTGCGACTATGACGATTTCATTTTTCTTTCATTTCCATTCTCATTTTTTTTATTTTACTGTGACAATACAAATTTTGTCGATATGTTGCTGCAAAAGTTGGCAATAGTTAGAATATAGTTTACGAGCATGAAACCGCATAGATTTTTCAATTTCGCTTGCACTCATCGATGTTGACATTCGTGATTGTTTGTCATCTATGGAAGCGCTTGCCAATAAGCGTGATAAATCTAAAATGGTATCTATTTGTCATTGCAAATACGTATTTTCAAATAACTATCAGCGTACATCGCAGAGTTCTTCATAGTTTTTTGAAGTGAAAGTTCTTAGGCGGCGGTATCGCAAAAATGGGGGGGAGTGAAATTTTTAAACTGAAAATGTTACATGAGTTAGAGGGAAGATATAGTATAGAGGAGGGGAAAAAGGGTGCGTGTAGCACCGTACACATGATACAAGTGAAACTTTTTAAAAAAGGTCTGAGTACCAAGTACTCACGAAACATATGTGTACGACAAGTCAAACCATTAGGCGATTTCATATCTTTAATTTTTGGAGTCAAAAACGATCAGCACTTTACAATAACATTGTAAAAGAAAAGTAATAACAAGTTATATTTCTGATATTTCGGGCCCCTTAAAAAGGTCGAACCAGGTCCCCACTTCACACAAAGCTTATTCACAAAAATCCTCTCCGATAGGCGCAATCTTGTATTCTATCATTCATGGCTCAGACAACTGTGCTACGCGGGCGTATGAGTAACTTTATGATGTGGTTGGAAATGTTCCAAAAATAGCATTTCCATATAAAATTTCATATTAACAAAAAATGCAAACACCTTTTAACCATGCTGTTAGAGTGGTTTTCTTTCGGTATATAAGCACCGCGACCTCTAAGGTGGTCTATTGTGCGTGGCAATTTACTCTTTCGTGCGCATTTAATTCCGTATTTCGATGGAATTTTTTATCCACCTTATGACCGCACTTGAGTGTGCTCTGGTGAGCCCACAAAGGGTTCTGGGCCTTGGAATAATGTGGTAGCTTCATGCCCCAGCACCCAGCGCAGTAATACTCTGTTCTTAATTCCAAGAGTATTTAGGGTGCTGAAGCAGTCGTTTATTACCTTTGATGTTATTGTATGGGACTTCAGCACTAACAAGCACTGTTCGAAATAGAGCAGATGTTTTTTAGAAGCTGTGCCTCTTCAGAAGCATTCTCTACCACAAATCCTTATCGCATGAATCTCAGATTGGTAAATGGTGGGGTAGCTGGCCATTAATGGATGACTCTTTGCTGTCGCACCATCTTTGTGTAGTGCGCAGGGCTTGGTCCATACTCCTGGCGATCGTCTGAATATCCTTGTATTTCTAAACCATGGTTTTTCAGTAATAGGATTCCGTGTATAACCCTAGTCCACAAGATAAAAGGGAGTGCACCCCCTTGGTGAGAACACTTCGTGGTTGTAACTGATTCGATCGTACCTCCCAGCTCCATACTGATCTTCCTTGCTTTTAGCATGTGAAGCAACCAGTTCTTGATGATGCGACTTACACCCTTGCATAACAGGGCATCGCTTATTGCCCCGTATGACGTGTTGTTAAAGGCCCCTGAAATGTCAATGCGGGCACAAAGGGCTATGTTCTTAGACTCACGAGGCTTTTCAATTTTCGGAATCTGCTCAGACTTATCTGCGTTCAGTAAAAATATGAGCTTAGCCTCCATCCATCTACTGGAAATATGGTACGAATTCTTATATTGATCGGTTTCACACAGTTCGCGGTGTACAAAGACTTTGTTCAAAGGAAAAGACCTGTGTTACGCTTGTGTTTAGGTATTGAGCATTCCAAACAGCAATTCGATTCGTATTTTTATTTTTTTTTGAGAAAAATTATTCAGCCTTTTTCCAGCGCAAAAATTTTAAACAACGGCAGTATATGCCGTTTTCCATCACTGACATCGCTTGCGGGCAGAATCGCACAAAATGTTGTTATTGTATTCCAATTACATGACCCACAACAATCTCAATCAATTTATTCACTAACCAAAAACCATACATTGACTTTTTTTCAATTAATTTTATTGCCTAGCTATCTTATCAACAATATCAGTAGAAAAAAATAATTATTGAAACTTATCAGTACAATTTTTACTTAATTATTATTTTGGTTTATTTTTACCAACATTTATGTATCATAGGGAGTCGCAAAACACTTACATACATGCATTTACATACATACATACATACATATAAGCGCATCCAATAACAAAAATAAATAAAAATTAACAATGCATGGTTTGCTGTGCACACCATCTCGGTATGAATCATTCACTGGCAGCGCAGCCAATTTCGCATACCACCCCCTACTTCACATTTTTCCCCGAATATTTTAATTTTTTAACGAGTGGTCGTCTCAATAAAATCCCTCACACTGCATGTACATCCGCCACTTCTGCCATGCAGCACAACCTACAATGTGAGTGTCGCTATGGCCCACCCGCGCGCTGACATACCCCTTGCCGGGTTCACAGGTCAGCAGCAGCGGCTCTGATCTGCCTGCTGGCATATGTAAAACTTATTCGGATCCCGGCCGCCCAAGTCTGTCGTAAATGTCTTCGTCCCTGCAAACCTGCGCTGTGCTATTTCCAAGCTCACTCCTGTTGCTGCTGCTGCCGCCGCCATTGTCCATGCAAGCCGGCCACTCATCGTACGGTATGCAACCGTAGTAGCCGCGTCCTTGAAAAAGCCACGTCCCGCCGGCACTGCAATTTGCGCGTGTGTTGTTTGCTTCATCGCACATATAGAATACATTGGGGTCGACATCGCCCCACATGTGGGACGTGCGATTCGTATGGTTGCAGTATTGCACATAATTCGAGTTTGTTGCATTTTGACCCGTCGAAATGAGAGCCTTCCCGTAAATTAGCGCAATCACCATGAACGATAGGGGACCATGCGCCATTCATTTTACATACATATGTTGTATTGTTTGTTTTGTTCTTGTTTGTGCTTCCACCTTTCACATACCGTTTTTTCGAGTGAGCACACGCACTTACATACGTATTCTAGGCTCTCAGTTGCTCATAACTTTATTTATATGGATACACTGGCAATCAATGCTCGTATCGTCACAAGTGGTTAATAAATTTATGGTCGTTTACACGCGCGCTATCACAAATTAACTGATTGATATTGGTCGTTGTCACTTATTTTATAGAAATTACTTCATATTTTCCAACACGACAAATTTAGTTGGCTGTGGTAGAGACAATGGCAGTGCAGTGGCAATGCTGACAACATCAGTATTATTTATATGATTGTAAATTTACGGCGAGCGACGTTTGTTATCGCTGAATTGGCAGCTAAGTCAACAATCAGCAGTGGCAACTATCGGTATTTTATCTATGTACATACGTACATTAGGCTGTCGCAGAACATAAAGGGAGAATTTTTTGTGAGAAATTCGATACGCTTATCCTCTAAATGTTTTCCTTTTGACGTACATAAATAACGTAAGTATATGGACCAAAAATTCGCCAAGTGTGCCGGGAAAGAAATTGTTTGGCAGCTATGGCCTGGGTTCAAGCTCTGGTGAAAACAACATCGCAAAAATATAGAAAAAGGCTTTTTCTTAACAGCGGTCGCCCCTCGGCAGGCATTCGCTTCTCATAGCTTCTCATATAAATACAATCGCCGTTCGGAGTCACAAGTTTTCTTAAAATTCTTATCTCATGTCACACTTATGGTAGAGAGTCAAAAATTGCTGAACTATAGAACTTATTCTCAAAAACCCGAAATTCGACTATATCTCAAAACCTTGCATTTTAATTCCGTATTCGGTTTCAACGGAAAATTTTACATTAGTTGGACATGAGATAAAAATTATAAGAAAACATGCGACTCTACGAAATTTGCATGTTCAAACTCGTACAACTCGATGAAAAACTGCCGTAGAAAAAAATTCCTTTAAACATTCCTTGCCATAGCAACAACCTGGTGTAGTTTGAACAAAATGCTGCTATAAATTTTTTCCCCGGTACACTTGGCGAATTTTGCTCTATACATAAGGTGCATATTTTGGTTCAGAACCTGAACCACGGCATGTGTGTCGCACATGTCCTGGAGCTCAAGCTTTTCAAAGTCCCAAATACCGTATCTTACATCAATCAGCCGTTTCAATTAAGTGTAAGAAAATATCATCGCTAAGGTGATTATTGTTTCATTTCAAGCCGATCTTGCCATTCTTCCATTATTTCGTGCTCCAACAACCTTAACCCCAGTGCGCCCCACCGGGNAAGTATAATAAAGCTTTCCTTTTTAGTTCCATTATTTCGTGCTCCAACAACCTTAACCCCAGTGCGCCCCACCGGGTACTCGGGTACCAATATCAAATAACTTTTTTTCTTGGAACAAATTTTAAACACCCTCCACAAGAAAAATTATAAAAAATCAACGGTAATTTCTAGCAACTTGAAACTTTTTTTACTGAAATTAAACGTGCTACAAAAATTTCGAAATTTTAATGAAAATGCTTTTAATTTTTGTAAACTTTATAGAAAGTGTGATGACTATAATTTATATGGTTTGTGTTGTGGAACGAAGTGTATTTTCATAAATAACTAATTAAAAAAATTTTGCATGAAAATAATTGTGAACTTTATATTACAACAAGTTGTACACTTACATTTGGCACCGACTGTATGTTTGTACATACATATCTATACATATTGGGTATTTTGGGGTAGAGTCTGAATAAGTAAAAGTCTCAGCTGTTGCAGTTCTCCGACCTTAATTGGGTTTGTCGATGCAGCTGAAGAACTTAGTCTGCAATGAGAGCTGGTTGGACTCCGATGGCCGCATTCACGGCTCCCGCCCCGTAACAATTATAGCTGTCCCTCAGTGAATGTTTTATAAGGTCTGTGCAGAGTTGGGTCCATTGGCTGTGCGATGTAAATCTGAAGCTAATTCGTCCTGAGTTTCGTAGAGAGCCTTGAAGGTGGCTCTGTTTACAGTGAGTGCTTGTACGGATGTTTCGTGCCATAAGCCGAATTACTTGCTGAGAAAGAATATTTAATAATAAAAATAATAGATTGGCGGTTACACATACATATGTATGTATGTTGGTGTTTGGCCGAGCTTCTGCTCCTATTTGCGGCGTGCGCCTTGATATTGTCACACAAAGGTTCTGTAGATCCTGTAGGTCCCAGGCGATTGCATTTTTATGAGAAGCTGTATTTCAGATCTTTCACTTCGAACGTTTTAAATCTAATGTGGGCATTTTGCTCATCGAACTACCCAAACAACATAGCACAAACTTTTTTAAGTGTAAATCTGCGCCAACTGTACTGCAATGTCTCTACTTTGTAGTAAGATAAAATCAATATGAAATGCAAAACTGATAACGGTAAAACTGCGCAATATGTATTGCTCATAGGTATTTTTTGTTGTTGTTTTTGCTTTTTACAACTTGTGTAACCTGTTGTTCTGCTTCTCGAGCCATTTCCTAGTGAAAATTAATGATTTTCTCTTTTCACGTTTTTTTATATTGCAGAGTGATCCATTTTCTCCTTGGAAAAGAAAACTTAAACATAAACTTGGTGAGTATTTAAATTTTCGAAAGAATTTTAATTAAATAACAAAGTTTGGCCTATACCATTGTATGTGAAAAACAATATTAAACTGTCTTCGCTGGACCAATTTCAGGACCTAATCCTTTTGAAGTAAAATTCGATTAATACTTCACACAATTTTGGCAGTAAGTCGGTCTTAGCTTGACACATCTTGTACGGCAGTTGTTCTAAAATTGTCTTCCGTATAGCCCCATAAAAAGTATTCCAAAGGCATTAAAAGACATAATCTTGTCAACCACCATCTAGATAGCCATAGCCCAGCCATATCGCTGACTTTCGAAATTACTAGTTCTGGAAATTTTGTTCGCAATAGAATCACAGGTGGCACTGAAGATTATTAATCAAAGCGGTATATGCATATATATTACAATATAGATGTCAAACGAAACAGATTTAGGAAGAGGCTATCAATTCATTGGAAATTTTTTTTTTATTATGTTACGAGATAACTTTAGACCACGCCACAACTGCTTTCGAACGATGATACCGCAAGGGCGGTCACATAGTAATTTTATTTATTTCCGATCATTGGATCATAAAGAAACTAACGGCATTCCTAAAATTTTATATGGGCATTGAAGTGAAGGTGGTACACCTTTTTGAAAATCACGCTGCTCTCGCGGTCGCAATTCCCCAGCAAGCAAAGCACTGGTATATCATTCGAGGGATTGGAAATTCGAGTCCTCGGACGGTAGATTTTTTTTTCTATTTTTAGTTAAAGTTTTTTTTCTTTTCTAAATTTTTTTTTCCTGAGGACGTTTTTTAATGAAAAGTATGGTGGAAAAATTAACAATAATTTATAAATGGTAGAAGTGATAGCTATTTCGGAGATCACCACATCTCCTGACCAGACTTCTTCAGTGGGATTCGAACCGACGACCCCAGCTGACTTAGCTAAGTTGCCCTATAAACTGTTGTTGTTTTTTCCTTCTTGTTCTTTTTTTAATTGCAGTTTTAGATTTAATTTTTTTTTGAAAGGCAATATATATGTTTTTAAATTTTGTTTAGCTTTTAGAAAATAATTTTATGTTTTTTATCTTTTTCTGACTTAGTTTCCTTTTTTAATAAGTTTTTATTTTACTTTTTAGATTTTATTTTCTTAAAGAGAAAAATATTCTTTTTTTTTATTTAATTTAATATTTAGAATTCTTATTGCTAAAAGACAAACAGTATAACGGGGCCCCCCAATAGCAAATTTGTCTTACCAAAGAATTTTGAGTTGAGCCTGAAAGACAGTTGCCGGAATTTCCCTGTTAATCAATAAGGTAAATTAAATACAAATTACAATATGTATGTATGTCAAAGGAAACTGGTTTAACAAAACTGTAATTCGAAATTATTTCTTAAGATGGTAGCCACCAGTTAATAAGCCAAGGCACAATTTAGAAAAGGAATGTTAATTAAAATAATATTTTGACCTAGCAGTACGCTTTTGTCCAAGGATTTTTATCCAAATCTTCTCCAATAAAACATTATATCACTGTACATTTGTTTTTTATTATTAAAATTGTAGTTTTTAAATGTAGCCAAATTAAAAACTCCTATTTTAATCCTGAAACTTCCCCCTCATCGCGAACTTTTTTCTTATTTGGCTGCATTTCGTGACGCCCCTCTATGCGTTTATACAACACAAAACCATTGTTTCAACTTTACCCTTTTGACCAACTTAATTGGCGCATTTTTGTAACACGGGATTAAAAGCTAAGCCCTCAAATTAAGGGCACATATTCAACGTGCGGCACACTAACCGCGCAGTCATACCATACATACTATATACGGCTATATACTTATGTACATATATACTCGTGCACTGAGGAGTGTGCAAGCATGCACACAAGTGGTTAACGCAATTTTAGTGCGTGTGGCAGCAAAGGCAAATCCTTTTGTCAGTATTTTCGCCAGGCAATTTGAAAGGTGGCCAGAAATGCCAAAATGCCAAAAAAGCTAAACCAATCTGATATGTTCTAACGTTTTGACAAGTGCTACCGAATTTTGGGCTTACAATTTTGGTGTTGTGTACTAGTACAGATGCCAATTGAACAATCGACGATTGTTGGGCGCTAAAGCCCATCAGCCTGCGTTGATTGCTAGTCGGATGCCGGTAGTTGATTGTTGAATGCTTTGTTGTTGCGGCTACTGCTCGTTCATTTCTAGCAAAGGCAGTGCAAGTCAAGTCCAGCCTATGTATGTAACAGTGATGGCTAGTGTATTGGTGTTGGTGTTGTAAGTTATTCAATTGCTGGCATACATATGTTTATGTACATTAGATCGCACCAAATAATAAGCAAACGAAAAAAAGTTCGTCGTACACCCTTGAGTCTAAAGAATTTTTGCAAGGCAATTTCGAAAAACAAAAATTTACCGGAACCATGATTTTTCGGTTACACCTAAAGTGACTTACAAAAGTGTTCACGTGTTGATTTATTTTAATATACACAACGTTTTTCAAATTATTATTTTTTTTTTGTTAAATTTCTATATAAAATATTGTCCATGCTTTAGATTACATATATGAATCTGAGATTCAAACTTAGAAAAAAATTTAGGAAAATTCATCAAAAAATTAAAAAAAAATCACACATACACACATCATAATTCTCTATGAAAAGTAATGTTTTTAAACATTTTTTTCTTAACAATTTTTTTACACATAAATCTTTTGATAAAAAAATTAGTTTTTGAAAATATGTCACCTCAAAAAAAATTCGAAAAAATCACAATTGTAGCTCTGAGTATTGCGCAATATTTAAGTATAGTAATTTGAGTCATGAATTTGTTTTTACACCGAAGTTGAGTGAAATGAGTATATTACAAACTTACAAATTTTTTAATTTTTTTTACTGATTTTTTCCATTTTTTTTTTTTTGATGACATATTTTCAATAACTATTTTTTTTATCAAAACATTTTCATGTTAAAATTTTTGAAGAAAAAAAATTCAAAAAAAAATTATTTTCATAGAGAATTTTGATGTGTGTTGTGTGATTTTTTTCAAATTTTTTTCCTCGCCCCATTCTCGAGATATTTGGAAAATTATATAGAATTGTTTTTGTTTTCATGCTCAAATTTCATGTTTATTTATTATTAAAAAATTTAAATAAATCAAACACATAAAGTGTGAACCCCGTCCGTTTTGGTATGGAACGTCCCATATATGTACATATGATGTATGTATTTGTGTTTATTTTTTTTTTTTATTTGGTGTATGTGCGCATTGTCGAGACGAATTGACTTACACACATACATATGTCTAGGCCGGGTTAAATTCCGGAAAATCCGATTTGTTTATGTTAACATTTGTTAGAGCTGTTAGTTTTGTTAGTGCGTTGTTGACGTTTCCGCCACTTTCATGGGCTAACAATTGTACGATCATACATTTCCGAATTTGCTTGGCGAATTTTTGAACTCTCAAATGTATTTCGTTGTGAAACTTTTTGTGGGAAAACAAAAAAAAAGCAGAAGCAATTGAAGTACATATTGCTGAAATAACTGTTTATGCCGGTAGGAAGCCAGCGCTCAATGAACCCAATTTGCGTTAATTCAATGTATTTTTGGCAAAAAAAAAATTAAAATGAGACAGCTACCAGTAAGCGAGTTGTTTCCTGTATACAGATCTATCGCATGCGGTACAAATATACATACATAATGAGTTTCCAGGTTCGGTTCGGTTCAAGTGGTTCAATTTCATTATGCCAAAGTATATACATAAATATTACCAAAATATGACAAATCCATAATAGCAAAGTTAACAGCTTTGTTATTGAGATCAAATTTAAATATCCACATACATAAATACTGGTGGAAAAATAGGGATAGGATACTTTATAAAGTATTAGCTATTTTTTTTTTCTTTATTTAATGCTTAATCATATCAACCCAACTTTCAAATTTTGTGCAAAAATTTCTGCGCAGTTTCATCTAAATTGCAAACTTTTTAATAATAGTTTCTAAAAAACATTTTTAAGTTTCAACCTGGATTTTTTTCCATACAAATTATGTATGTTGGACAATTTTTTTGCTATGGAAGAAAACGAAAAAAAAAAATATTTAAAATCAATGCGATCAATGTGAAATTAGAAAAATTTTAATAAACTCTTTAAGGTTTGCACAAGTGGTGAGCCTAGTCGAGTATGTAGATTAAAATAGCATACTCCGAATTTTAAATTGACCCTCAAAATTTTGGCTTAATGTTGAAAACCACATTTTCGGTTGGCTTGAGCTTACACTTGGCCGAGTGGCATATTTCATTTAAAACCTTATTCTTATTACTCCTTCGTTTGACATCCATATTTTAATATTTCATATAACTTGTGGATAAGTAAACTAAATTCGACATCTTAAGCATATGGCAACCCTGTTAAAAATACTACTACTTTCTGAAACTCCTTTCGTTTGGCATTCATATGGTGATATGTACATAGAAATGTCTCTTACCTAATTCCTTTAATTCAAATTAAGAAAAAAAGCTTTTCAAAACTATTTTGATTGATACCCATTTTGTGATAATTTATTTAGTTTCATAAATAATTTGAATATAATTTTTTAAAAGGTAGCAACTCTTTTTAAAAATGTAAAGCCCTTTTAATATGACACCTCACTTTGTTACGATATAAAATCGCACAGACTTATTAGGGGTATTCTCGAAGTCTTGCATGATGCAGGGATTGCACGAAATGCAAAAATACTATTCCGAATTTCGAACAGTACGAGAGCACCCCATTGCAAAGTGGTAGAATGCATGGGTAGCAAGCAGCGAAATTATGTATCAAATACAATAACAAGAGACAGCAGAAAAAAATGAAGTGAGCGAGATGAGAGGAATGAGAGAAATATGTAGCAATTCCAACAACAAAACAACTATCACAGGGTCGCATATATCTTGCTATGCTATTTTGCAAAATATATACATGGGTTTCGACATTGCATATTTTGCAGCGATAGGAAATGTCGTTTCCCATGTATTTTATTGTTGTGTGTTTGTAAGTTATGCAATCCATGTAATCCGTGCTACGTGCAATGGCTTTGCAAGATTTGGAGAATACCCCTATTATTTGTAAAACGTAGTAAAATTTAATTTTAATGTTAGTATAGTATCTAATATAAGGCTTTGTCTTCGACCAAAATTCCAGCTTCGGTCGGACACTAATACATACGGTGACCATTCGTACCGATTTTGGTGGGACAGTACCGATTTTGTGAAAATTCTCCCGCTGAATATTTTTTAAAAGTCGGAACGTATAAATGTGCCGATTTTTCATATTTGTATCGATTATGTCCCGACTTTCAGTGTTTTCTTTATTAAATAAGGTTTTTATAATTATTTGCTTGATTTTTTTTTCATGAAATGGTTCTAACTTGAATGAAGTGAAATTATAAAAAAAAAATACTAATTCCCTCAAAACATGCATGGATACGAAAAATATAAGCTGTAGATTCAGTGGCAAACATGTAAATATGGAAGAGACATTTTAGCATTCTTTGGCTATTACCCCTTCGATAATTTAATGTTTATTATTTTTTATGAAAGTGTAGCTGCGTATTTAACAAAGACCACGCAGTTCAAAACTTCAAACATTTTCAAAAATTAGCGAACTTCGACAAACTTTCTTCAAAATGTTGAGTTAGATTTCTTAGAGGGTGCAGTTTTGTAGCCCATTCAAATCAAAATGCAAATTTTTAAGTACCGTTATTTTTCGTATTTTTTTTTTTTTTTTGGAAGGTGTTGCTCATTTTCTATATACAATAAAATTGTCGAACAAATACTTTGCATGGAAGAAAACGCGCGAATTTTCAAGTTTGTTTCTCTTTGTTTTGTTTTAAATAAAACTATATTAAAAGATGTTATGCCTTTTAATTCTAAAAACAAAATTGTATGTTCGGATTCGATGCATTAAAAATGTGTCGATTTTCATCCACAGAAATCTGGTCACCGTACTAATATATATCGTGGTTTAAAGTGCAAAACCGAGTATGTGAGGTTGCATAAATTATTTTGTGGAGAGTAAAAACTCTCATATTTCAAAATGTCTCTTTTTTTATAAACCAATCGCATTTCTGGAATGTATATTTCAGGACGAATGGATAAGGATTGAGCCAAGAGCTTGTGTGAGCAAATCCAATTTTTGGCAGCGAATGTCAGTTAAGCGGTTTTGCAGAACGTCGATACGCAGTTTTGTACTTTAAACGACGATATGTATGCATGTATGTAGATTAGGGTGGTCCAAAAATGCATGTGAAAAAGTTAAGTCGGAATTTGTATGCCCTCACCCCCTAGGGTTGTTCTATACCGAAAAAATATACCCTTATTTTTTTATTTTGAAATCAAAATATATTTAGGGGTCGCTCAAAGTGCCCAAAGTTTTCCATATATTTTAAATGGGGAAAAAATAACTTTTCGTAGAAATGGTATAGAATAGTTAAAAATTAATATTTTTCTGCCAGAAAACTCTCTTTTCCCCAGGAGACCACCATTTTTTCGTCGCAACTATAATTTCTAGGTCCGCCAAAATCCCACAAAAACCCCGAAAAATGCAATAGGGCGACCAATAAAAAATCGTCATTTTTAAAAAATGGTATGGAAAATGGTACGGATCAAAAAATATTGATTTTCAAGAACTTTATACTATTTCTATGAAAAACTTTATTTTTCCCATATAAAAATACATGGAAATCTTTGAGCGCTTTGAGCGACCTCTAAATATTTTTTGACTTTACTGTTTTCGGACCACACTAATGTAGATACTTAAACGTTGCTAAGAATGCGATATGAGTAAGCCTTACGCAAAAGACTTCTGGTTTCCTACAAAAAAAAAAATAAAAAAATAAAACCAAATATCACAGATAACACAGTAAAATTAAAAGCTGGAAGAAATCGCAACGAACGATAAGTAAAATGAATTATCATTTCGGAAGCGTCAAAGAGGTAATAAAATGGCAAAACAGAAAATTAATGAAATCAGTTAAAGCGGAATTTTTGTTTACTACGGACTTGAGTGGCGTGAATAAAGCATCGCTATAACTCTGATATAAAAATAAACGAAATGAACAGTTGGTGTTGTATTTTCCAACCGTGTGTCAATATGAATAAAGGTGTGAAGGACTCAGAAAAATATAAAAAATATTTAGAATATAAAAATAAAAGCGTAAACCTAAATTCTCTGCATTAAAATGGTATAGCTTTAAAAATATATACATATATGTATATAAATTTAAAAAAGTGAAGAGGACTTCAACTATTTATGAGATAAATTGAAAATTCACGCATGCATTTTATAAGTGTTGGACCAAGGCTCTTCCTCCAATTCGAGTGTTTGTTGTCACAAAAAGCTTTCTGATGCCACTACGAACGCACAGTTACACTGCGAAAAGGGTTAAGTTACAACAACTAAACATGTTCCTCTCAACTCGCAATTTGGTTATAGTTATACGATTTGATTACAGTTACCAAATCTTGTGTTGAGAGAAATATATTTAGCTGATTCTTTTCTGAGGGTACTGCTGAGCTACACTGAGTAAAAGGGTCAGCTAAGTATATTTCTTTCAACACAAGATTTGGTAACAATAACCAAATAGTAAAACTATTACAACATCATGTCGACACCTGAGTGGAAGATCACCATATATCGGCTACCAGTTCGAAATCGCAGTACTTTGAGAATTTTATTGAAAAACACCCAATCTCGGAATTCGGTTCAAAAACGTCCTATCTCAGCTGAGAATACATTGAAAATGTGCTGAGATAGGGCATTTCTGAAGCGAATTCTGAGATAGGGCGCTCTTCAGCCAAATTCTGAAATAGGGTGTTCTTGAAAAGTTTTCTGATATGGGATGTTTTCGAACTGGCTTCCGAGATAGGTCGATCTTTCACTCAGGTGTTGGTGTGTGGAAAGAAACATTTTTAAAAATAGTTGACTTAATTAAACTCCTTTATCAGAGCGTAGCGAAAAACGCTGTGGACGCATGGACAAGCGCTATGCAGGTGGCTCTAAAACCCCATATAGGCACTGCAATAGGCGCCCTAAGTCGCAGTTAGTTGGTTTGCATCGTATCGTATTAAGATAATTCCAATCTTCAGAGAAAGTCAGACGGTAATTATTTCTTTTGAAATCAAATCATCTGTAGTCCTTGAGTGTATTGGTCATCCAAATACCATCGCTGGCTAAGGGAGTGGACAGAATAGCAAGGCAAGCAGCAGCCTCAACTTCCAAAGGCCTCGAACCCTTCCCTGCAGTGGGGTCACAACACGGTTAGGAAGGAGATCTGAAAGGATGTAATAGAATACGAGAATTTATTTTGCCAAGCCAAAAAATTAATTGGAAGAAGGAAGGAATGAAACCCGAAGAGATATAAACTTCTTATTAGCCTGCATAAATAGAAACTGGGTATAGGGTGCCATAGACAGCCTCACAGGACACTGAAAACTGCACTAAAAAGAGATCTGAACATGTAAAGAATCAAGCCAAAAGACCTTTGTCGCTTTTGCGACTTGGTTAAGGGGACACCACCTGTTCTCCTCGTCATTAAGAGGGGACGATCAAAAATCTGTGCTCAATGTGGTCGAAAGTATGAGCACATACATACTTTATCTCCAAAAGCTTAACTAGACTGATTTTGGTGCGGCAAATATTAAAGCTGTTTTAGAAAGACTGTTTTGTTCTGATTACGAATTCATAAGTGTAAACCTTCTCTCACGCCCAGGTTTTGACAAAAACGAGCTGAAAGTGTAAAAAAAATCGCTTTTTCCAATATTTGAGATGCTCTAGCAAGGAAATAAAAGGTGATAGAACCTACCGTTTCGGCTTAGATTAAAGGCAGAACTCTCGACTACAGTGTCCGAAATACCATCCCTGCACTTTGTCTTATGGTCATTGATAGTTATTTAGTGAACAATAAAAAAATACTGGAAATTTGTGCTATCAAAAAAAAATAAAATTCCAAATGACCATAAGTGACCTTTTTTTGACAATTTTACCCAGTTTTCCTCAAAATCTGGAGCTGATGGAAACTTTATACTTACGCATTCGTTCGTTCAGCACTGTGTTATCCATCTATATATATCTTCCTCGTCGAGCCTGGTTGGTGTTTTAGTTAGAAGCCCAACAGTCGGCTTAGCGAACTCCGTGCATATCTTTCTGAATGCATAACGAATTTGGCATTGCCGACTCCAGAATCTTGAAAGTAGCTTTACTGTCCACTATCTCAAAAACATTTTTCGACAGCAGATCCTATTTTAATGCCAATTATAGTTCCGTCTGTGAATATCGAGATCACTTCATCGCTTAGGACGATACCTAGGTCTGTCACTTCTGTGGGGAAAATGAACGAAACTGGACTCGAAAACTGATAACAAGATTAAGACATTGTATAGCGAGTCTGCTTTTCCAATTTAATTTTTATTGGAGAGATAGCAGCTGCCATTTTTTTCTTTCGATTCGAAACGAGTAATCATTCGTCCACGGAAGCCGTAATTGGCTACAGCTTGTTATACGTGTGAAAATTCTCTTCTTATTTGTTACGATTATTCACAACCGATTCCGGGTTGGCCTGGGGCCAAGAAACATTAGCAATTTCTACCTTCTTTACGAAGTTCTGTATCTCAGCAAGTGCAGGCCAAACATTCTGAGGTCGATACTTTCATTATTTTCTTAACTAT
This sequence comes from Rhagoletis zephyria, assembly GCF_001687245.7. Lineage (NCBI taxonomy): Eukaryota > Metazoa > Arthropoda > Insecta > Diptera > Tephritidae > Rhagoletis > Rhagoletis zephyria. The sequence goes on from NW_016162648.1 coordinate 20,000, forward strand.
TTATCAAAAAAAAAATATTTATGTACATACTTATTAAGAGTAAAACTAAACGGTTGTTGTTTGCATTTTTTTTCGTTTCAGCTGCTTTTGCAATTTTGATGTGCCTTTTGGCACTTACAACTGCCGCCATAGTGCCGCTTGATGACTCGGAAGCAGACGAATCTGTGGCCTGCAAATATACAGATGAAGTCTGGGGCGCTGAGGATGGTACGAAATTTTACTTCTGTCTACCGGATAACAATACGGCCATTTTGCAATCATGCCCAGATAATACATTCTTCGTGCGCAATGCAACTGTTACCGGCTGCATACCCAACTCATTGATGGATCCGAATTGTGTTACTGATGTTGAAGTGGGCGCTTGCAGCGGCGAGAACCTCAAACAACCACAGCCTTGTTCTAGTAATCCGAATAAATTCTATCTTTGTACAAGTGAGGGCGCTGAACCAGTGCTATTGAATTGCCCCGATGGCAAAGCGTTCGTCAAGCAGGATGGATATTTGGGTTGCTTCGATTGGTCAAGATGGCGTGAGTTGCGTCAATGCTACACTTTTACCAACCAGATATGAGTTTGTTTGTTCTAAAATAAAATTAAGCAAATACGAGTACATACGGAAACTTACTTGTCTGTATAAGTATACTTAGTAAAAGAAATACGTGTGAATAAATGTAAATATATGTGCTATGAAAAATATTTTTTGTTTATAATACATAGTATGCATATAGTTTATAAAAAAATTCGTGTTTTCTTTACACTCCTTTTACAGCTAATCTATACTTCTAAGGTATACAAAATTATATGTATATCATTAGAAAGGTATTTTGAAGATGAAGTGCAGAAAATTACTCAAATTTAGAATTAGTTTAAAATACAGCGCAAAATTCATTTCAAAATTGACACTAATACAAATACTATACATATAGTTATATGATGCGGAAATGCCTCCTAAATGTATGCTTGAATATTGTCACTGAGTTAAATAAACTTGCTAAGCAACAGTTGAGGAAAAAGATTTCTATAGATTTAGATTCATACAAAAAAAGGAAAGTTAAGTATGTAGAAGAAGAATAAAGGCAAAGATTAAAAAAAGGTAAAGAAGCCTAAAGATAAAGACAAATAGGAAGGTAAATTTTATTGCATATTTAATATAATGACAAAGGTGGGGGTGAATATGTAGATGAAAAAAATAGTAAAGATAAAGATCAGGATAAAGGTAACGAAAAAGATAAAGATAAAAATTAAATCATAAAATTAAAGTTGAACATACGAATTAAGATAAAAATGATACATGAAGATAGAGAAAGTGATAAAAATAGACCAAAGAAAAGGATGGAACTGAATAATGGTATATTTCATGTTATTATATGTTATGTTATGTTGTGTTGTGTTAAGATATATTATGTTATTTTATGCTGTATTACATTGTGTTGAGATATGTTATGTTATGTTATTTTATGTTATGTTATGATATATTTTGTTATGTTATTCAACGTATTTCACTTTAACTCACCACAGCTATCTTCAAATCCCCTCATCTCACCTCAACTAATCTTGCCCCAGTTCACCTGAACTCACCTCAACTCCCCTCACACCCAACTCACCTCATTTCATGTCAACTTAATGCACCTCAACCCAACTCACCCCAACTAATGTTATCCTCAGCTCAACTCACCCTAACTCACCTTAACTCATTTAAATTCACCTCACCAAACTCACTTTATTTCATTTCTTTTCACCTAAACTCAACTCACATACTCGTATCAAAGTTTTTTCGAAGGTTTTTCAACACTGTCCAATACTAACCCCAAATATTATGGTGGAAGTGAAATAATCGAGGTCTTCCAGATGTTTAAAGCACGCTGGGACTTCAGAGAAAGAAAAGTTATAATCTGCGTGAACCGGGTATTAACTTTCGGAACAGGCGATGGACTCAACAAAATATACAACATATCTGGTGACGTAAGACAAGTATCACTTCGCAGGCCAAAACTATTGCCAGAGGTGGCGACTACTCCCCAGATGTACGCTGGACTTACGCCGAGTATAAGCAAATCGCTTGACCGCTTGATAGAAGACAGGGGAAGTATAGGGAAGTGGTCAAGATTGTTTCAAAGTCTACCTGCAAGTGAACGAAGACGCTAAAAATATATTTTTTCTAAATATATTTGTCTGCAGTTCGCAAGGTGGGGGGACCACTTTAGGTTGAAAGCCGTGTGGATATAAGTACATGAGAAAATATAAAACTGGTCGTCATTTTTCATATGGCTAGCAGTATACTAAGAAAATTACGTCAAGCGGAGCAACTCTGCGGATATTAACCAAGTAATACCCAATGGCAGTTCCACTGCGCACGGAAACGGAGCGGAGATGGGTTTTTAGTGCCGCGAGTCAATAAAATAAACGCAACATTTCCCGAATTTCAATTATTGTACTTTTTCCTTATTGATTACCACTAAAATCGCCCATTACTTGTTATTGTTGCTCCTGCGATTTCAAGTGCTTGAAATTAATTATTGATTTACTGATTTATGCAAACTATGGAAATTGATTTAAATGAAAGAGTTAGATAATACATAGTATTTATGCTGAAAAACACTTCAATTTTATTAATATTTGTATGTATGGTATATATGCGTAGATAAAAAATGCGTATATCTGTGCGCATAAATTCCAGCTGAATTGATTTGCTTGCCAATTAATTAGTTTCCTCTAATACAGACGCTTATCTATTCAAACAAATATGAGTACTTGGCTAAATAATTGCTATGTGAGGAGCGCTGAGTGGCAGATAAGAGACTAATTAATGGAAGCAATAGAAGGAGCCAGCAAGAATTAGCTTTTTTTATAATCGGATATGAATGGACGTCAGCCGCATACATATTTGAATCATAATTGGCTAATTTATTTCAAGTCAAGAGGTTGATTATCTTGGCATATCAGAAGCAATGGAAAATAACAAATCATTTACTAAGATAGACTGGGAATGCTATCTCGGCAAAAATAGAGTAAAAGAAATTAATTTGTTCTACGAAAAGCGCTTGATTCAAGGAATACTGCAATGGTATTTATATCAAGAGTCAAACAGCTGGGCTTGCGGAAGTTCTTAAAAAATACCAAACCCCCCGTGGTGGGGCAGCCGTCACGCCTTCCAGCGATTTAATTTCCATGGACTTGTAGAATTTATTTCAGATTTAATTTCTACGCTGATCTGAAAAGAATCTGCCATGAAAGTTAATTCAATATATAATTTCCAAGAAAATCTCACGGAAGCTAGGTCACGAATTAAGCTCCACAAACATTTTAAAGGAATTTATTTCAGACATATCCTGGTCTACAGGTCTATGAAAGTAATGTCTGAATTGACTTTCACGTACCAAAAATTTATCGATGGTGATGCGACCTTCACGGAGAGAAGAAGGACATGGTCATTGTTTCCAAAATTGGTGGGATTTAATATATCATGCTTGCGAATCTTGTCACAGTTACATATCTCACGATCTGGATTATATACTGCCTATTTAATAAAAAAAAAACAAAAACGCCAAGCCTATTACTAAGACCCTGAAGCAGTATATGCCATCAGGTCAACGCTCGCGGAGAGATTCTTAAGGATTCAGGCAGCACTCAGCGCGCTTGGTAACTGATTCCATGATTGTTAAACTTAACGGCTTTGATATCAACGCCCTAGCCTAAGCAGATGATATGTCCTGCCTCATTATAGGTCATTCTATGTGTTTGACTGCAACTTGTTGAAGTGCGAATGGGCTGTCCGCTAACCGAACCAAAACTCTCTCTTGACTAGAAGGAGAAGATCCCGTGGCCTAGTTCCTCCTATCCTTAAAGGAGTCCCTATGCAAATTTCTTTCAAAGCGAAGTATTTAGGTGTAATCTTAGATAGTCGACTTTTATGGAAGTCTCACGTCAACAACCTTCTGTGGGATCTGCAACCTTGGAGAATCCTATAGAATTGAAACTCTAGGCATTTATGATGTGAGCTGTTCTGTATGCGTTGCTAAACCTATTTACCCTCAGCTAATATCTTTTAGGAATGCCAATGGAATGAATAGATATTTGCAACTGACCTCCCATAGGCGATTGAAATAGTGCATTGCTATCTTCTTGGATATTCAGGCCCCGATTAAGGCACTTCACAACGTAAGTATCACGCTTAACAATAAAAAAAAACAATGTAGAAAGGCTTTCTTCCCTCCTTTGGGTGCCGGAAGTAGCATTTACGGCAGCAAAATGGCCGGAACGCTAGCCATAAATTGGTCGGCTCTGGATATCGCAATGACAGAAGAAAATTTTCAAAATTTGAGCTATGTATGAACATAAAGCATCGCATCTCTCAGCATTGGCAAAATATTGCTAACGACAGGTGGAAAGATCTACAATCCTGCTGGGTCTGTAGGAGTTTGTGGGCTGCGCCAGACGTTATCATCAATCTCGGCGGGCAGGATTTGTTTCGACTTACTGCCGTTTTTACAGCGAGACGCAAAGGATTTTTACTGACCAAAAATACATAATATTAAACAATTATAGATAAAATGAGTCGGAATCGAGAGCTTCAGCTAGACAGCAACGCCAAGGAAGGTCCAAAGGGACGACGGCGAGTGGACTCAATGTGGCAAGCAATCTCTCGAAAGACTATTACAAGTTTAGTTCCCTTCGCTCAAGGATTTTGGTGGTTAACTTAAAGCTGCAACATCCATCGTAGGAGGCATTAGCTTTGCAAAGAAACTTGTGCAACACCATCCACACTGAAATGGGTTCTACGGTTTTTCCTGCGATGTTCTAGGAGGTGGGTCAGGAAACCAAGGGTTTGCTATGTAACATATTTTAAGGCTGATCTACATTCCAACGTCTTGGAGGACGAAGAGGGTATCAGTGGCTTCTATGCATGCAAAAAGATGCTGAGCTGTACCTGAATCATTGAACGGCATGATAGGAGCACTTAGGACAACCCTCAAGATAGCACTTTATATGGGAAATTTCGGCAAAGAGTATATCGTCCAAAACTGCTTGGCTTAAAGAGGGCGGTCGAGCTTCAAAGCAGCATTCCAACAAAGAAGCGGATGAATCTCTATATCGATAATCAGGCTGCAAAGAGGCACTTACATGGCTCAGCACTTCTTCAAGAAATGTGGCGGAGTGCAGGGCAGCTTTAGATGTGCTGCATACTGGTATAGGTGTAAGTGTACACGCACACTGTTGTCACAGAGAAGACATGGTAGGAGAAGTGCTGATTTCTCTCCACACGATTAAACGGACAGCTTACGCTCGCCCATGATACAGATGGTGTGGACCAAAACAGAATGCTGCAAAGTATCCAGGATTAAGTATGCGTAGAGAGCATGACGTCAAGCAAACGAAGTTTCTCCTATATCTCAATATTGAAGACGCCTTTAAACTGGCTCTGACCTATGATAGGATCTATAGATGTATGTAGAACGAAAGAGGAGACAGTGGAATATACCCTCAGCGAGTGTCCTGTCCTTTCGAGGACTGCGGATTAGTCTCCTCGGAGCAGAATATTTCTTCAATCTGGAAGCCGCCGCCAAAATAGGGTAGGCGATCCTTCACATTGCTCCCAGTACTCAGTGATTAGCTGTGGCTAACCAGCTTATCTAACTTAACCCAGTCCCTAGAAGCAATATGTATATATGTATGTGTGGTACATACCAGTACATAAATACATATATTCCTTGCTTAGAAGCATTTATATACTTACGTTAATAAGATAATTTTCTAAACGTTTCCTTATGAAAGTTCTTTCTATTCAGATTTTCACGCGCAACTTAAATTCCAATCAACATAAATTACTGTTTACGACGAACTTCAGCATATGTACGATTTGGTATATGTATGTACTACATACATATATACGTACATATTACACATAATGTTAGGTGCAATAGTTGTTTCTTACAAAAAAAAAAAATAATAATAAATGCTTAGAATTACAGAAAGAAGGCAAAGGGAACTGTTAATGATACTCAAGAAAAATAACGCCTTTAAAGAAATCCTATAAAACTTGGCAGAATGACAGTGTTGCCTAAGCATCTATCCAAGGATAGGGTGTTCAACTATTCTGATTTTTTTCCAAAACCAAAAATGACACTGCCCATTCATAGGTGTAAGGTTAATCCACTTTTTTAGTTCCATTTTCAACCAAATAAACTGTAAACTTTTTTATATGCCTACATACATACATACATATGTATATTAATAAATGAGATGGAAAACCCGGTTTTTTCAATAGCGAAAATCCGCTTTGCTCGGTATTTAAAAAATTAAGATTTAAAAAAAAAAATGTTTATAGACTTCCAAAAATAAAATAAAATTTGTGAAAAGCGGCTTAATGAAACCCGGCCAATCACCCTAATACGGAGCAACGACGCAGCGCCAGCACATGAACAAAATAGCAAAGGAAGTGCTAAACAAGTAGCGCGAAATAAAAGGAAAACCAAGAAAGGCCAAAGCTGACAGGAAGATCATGTGTCCTGCACCTGGAAAAGTACAGACGACTCAGCTCAGCGGCAATTACCTTTAACGAGGTGACTTCAAGAGTGCAAAAGCAGCAACAGAAAAAAATGCAAGTACCTTGTTTTTTTTTGTTACCACAGCATTTGAGTTCGTCGAGTCGACAAAGTTGCAGCTGCAAATGCTTTCTCGAGTGCCAGTCGCCGGGATGTGTTGTTGAGAAGAAGAATTTATTTAACAGCGTTGCCAATTATGTCGCCTGGTCGGCGATTATGGTAACACTGGAGAGGNCAGACGACTCAGCTCAGCGGCAATTACCTTTAACGAGGTGACTTCAAGAGCAGCAACAGAAAAATTGCAAGTACCTTGTTTTTTTTTTGTTACCACAGCATTTGAGTTCGTCGAGTCGACAAAGTTGCAGCTGCAAATGCTTTCTCGAGTGCCATTCGCCGGGATGTGTTGTTGAGAAGAAGAATTTATTTAACAGCGTTGCCAATTATGTCGCCTGGTCGGCGATTATGGTAACACTGGAGAGGCTTTTATGCTCAAATGTAGGTATACATACAAAATGTTCTAAGTAAATATGTATGCGTGTGTGTATATAGGTATGTGTGTATGAGTTGCGCTGTATAAAATATTATATATATGTATATATAGGAAAGTGATAAGTAGCTACTACAANGCTTTTATGCTCAAATGTAGGTATACATACAAAATGTTCTAAGTAAATATATATAGATGTGTGTATATAGGTATGTGTGTATATATTATTATATATATACATTAGGAAAGTGCTAAGTAGCTACTACAGAAAAGTTAAGGGGTTAAGTAGGACATTATTTCGCTTTTAAGGAGGCGAGAAAATTTTCAAATGCCCTACCAAATTTATACGTCTGCGGATTATTATATTGTGCTACTTAAATTGAAGATGTAATCGTTGCCATTGTTGATGTTAGAGCGCATATTTATATGCAAGTGTCAACGTTAATATTTTCAATCCTTGGCGGAGTGTGCCATTTCGAAAACAGAAGATCAAATAAGAAGTGCTTAAATGTTTGTAAAATTTTAAAAATAAAATAAAATGTAAAACTTCTTTGCGGATTCTACCGGTGAACCTCCGCACAGTAACGTAAAATGTTAAATAATGTTTCAAAAATCTTTGCAGATCGTATTTTCATGCGATTTGATTAATTTTTTTTATGAAAGTTGAACTTTTGAACTTTTATTTGTTTATATTAAATTTTGTATTGCAAAGTGCAGAGGAACTATAAATTTTTAAGAACATCGACGCTCCTTTTCCTGTTACAGTTAACAAATGTTTAAACCTAGTTGAAAAGTTTTAAATGTTAAAAAAAAAACTGATTTTTTTTAGTTTTAAATAAAAATTTTGGGTATGCAGTTTATAGATCATTAAATTTTGGAATAATAAAGTGGAGGTTGCAAATGGATAAGAGGTCTAATTGACTTTAGTAATTTTTCCCCTACTATTTCGAGCACATCTGCATGCTACATAAATGGGAAATGAAAGCGTTCTCTTTGCCTCCTTTAGTTTTTTTTTCGTTTTATCCTTATTAATACGGGTATTATACATAAATACGAAAGTGAGTTTGTTTGTTTGTTATGCTTTCATGCATTAACTACTTAACGTATCATCATAAAATTTTTCACACCGGCGTCATTTAGCCCAACTTAAAATATAGGACAGCAACTCCTATACAAATATGATATCTCTGGAAGTATATGTGGTGGAGATTTTTAAAACCAATACCATACACATGGAGGGAAATGTGCTTTATTTGGGAAGGGGGCATGGCACCTCCCATATAAACTGAATTTAAATAATGAAATTCAGTGCTCTATTAATTGAAATTAAGTGATTTAGGTAATTGCAATATGCTATCACAATGTGAATGTCAGACGAAAGAAGTTTAAGAAAATTGTAATTTGAAAACATTGTGAAGAGGGTTGCCACCTGTTTGAAAAGTGGATTTTAATAAAATTATACGCAAGTTATATCAAATATTAAAACAAAAAAGTGTTAACGAATATTTTGTTTGAACATTTAAAATATCTTATAAGGGTTTGAAAAGGGTTGCCACCTGTTAAAATATTAAATTTAATTTATTTATTAAGTTCAGTGAATTATTATATTATGGCCATCAATCGAAATGGGTTTGAAAAGACGTTATTTCTTAATGGCATATAAGAGGGTTGCCAAATGTTTAAAAAAAAATTAAATGCAACATGAATTAAAGATAATTGAAATATATATGACACTATGGATGTCAGACGAAAGCGGTTTAAAAATTTTGTAGTTTGAAAATATTTTGAAAAGTGTTGCTACCTGTTTGAAAAGTAAAATTCAATTTAAAAATGCACAAGTTATAAAATATATTAAAAAATGCATGTCAAACGAAATAGTACCAAAAATTTTTTTTATAATACTGAGAATACTCATGGAGTGTTTAAAGAGGGTTGTCACCTGTATGAAAAGTAATTTTCAAATTATTTGCGTAATAAGTTAAATAAGTTATTATAATATGGGTATCAATAGGCATAATTTATAGACTACAGGCTTAATTCAACTTTAATTAAGGGAATGCTTAACTGAAATACACATCCGACTTTGTTGCCACATTTGCAAACTAACTTCTACGCCCCCTTAAACACTTAAGCTTTTTGGTACGTTAAAATATTTGCCACTTTTACGCCCAAAAAATGCAGGCTTAAAATTTTATGCAAACACGATTTACGCTGAAATGAATTGAATGCATTAAAAACGTGCGGAAAACATTAAAAATTCCTAATTATTGTTTAAGGTATTAATTAAAAATGCCATTTACAATGACGTCAAGCGGAAAATGTAGAGTTGAAAAAAAATTATAATTCAAATAACAGTGGCGACAACGGCAACGACAAACTTTCACAGCCGGATTTAAGTGGCCACTTTGCACGTTCGTTTTCGCCACAATGATTTGCTAAATTGCCACTTCTTGCTGCCTCCACATAGCTTCCACCAAACGCACATTCCATCCATATCGCGCCCTTCAGTTATTTGCTTTGCTCACCAAACTGATTGCCACTTGCCACTTTCCATTTGCCACTTACGCTGCTTGTGGTTACGCCAGAGCGTACATTGAGCTGGTGTTCCCGCTGCCACTCTGCGCATTCAATAGCCACTTCAAAGCTGCGTCGTGTAATGAAATAACGTAATTAAAACCCAACACCCAACAGTCTTAAATTATTATTTTTTTTTTTTCAAACCTTGTTCTATTTTTCAAAAATTTTCTTACAGCTGTTCCACGACAACCACAATGTTGTATAGTCGTATCATCAGCGTGTTGTTTGTATGTAAAGCGAGAACGACCACAGCGAAAGTTATTCATTCGTATATGGGAGCTCGAAGCGTTTCACTGCGATGGAAATAAATATAGATTTATGTATGTATATGGGGCATTCCTGCCCTATTCGGGCGCCATTTAGCCTTTGCGCCTCCGATTTTTTTCATAAATTTTTAAATTGATATTACGAATAGAGTGTGGCCATTCCCATTGTTATACCATTACCGGACGTAAAATTTGATATGAGTAATAGATATTTGGAAAATATCGAAATTTTATGTGTATTAAAAATTTGAAAACTTTACAGATATTTTATTGAAATTGTGAGCATATGCTCATATAGGGTTAACTGAGCATATCGTCGCTCCCAACGAAGAGTAGCACATCTCAAATTACCGTGGAAAACTAGCACATTTCAGATTTTTGCGCGGAAGAGTAGCTCATATAAAGTGCTACTAAAGCCGTACAAAAACTAAATATACATGTACACATTAGAGCACACAAGGGGTGGGTTTAGGGGTTCAAACCCCCCCTAACNCAACGAAGAGTAGCACATCTCAAATTACCGTGGAAAACTAGCACATTTCAGATTTTTGCGCGGAAGAGTAGCTCATATAAAGTGCTACTAAAGCCGTACAAAAACTAAATATACATGTACACATTAGAGCACACAAGGGGTGGGTTTAGGGGTTCAAACCCCCCCTAACTCTAATAACCTGAAATGCAAACTGTATGCTAAAGCCAGCTCTCAAGAAAAATAACAAGAAATATTTTTTATTAAAAAGCACTTTGCTTTTGCAGTAAATTTTCTTGAAGAAATAAACATACGAACATTTTTTTCTTGAGAGATGCAAACTGATTTAAGAAATTTTGATAGAAGAAAATTTCTATTCCATTCTTTTTGCGTCATTTTATAAGAGTTTTTCGTTTTTCTTGAGAGATCTTAAAAGTTTAACTGCGAATGAAACCATTGTCCTAAAAATATGCAATGCATACTCACTTNAGATGCAAACTGATTTAAGAAATTTTGATAGAAGAAAATTTCTATTCCATTTCTTCTGCGTCATTTTATAAGATTTTTTCGTTTTTCTTGAGAGCTCTTAAAAGTTTAACTGCGAATGAAACCATTGTTCTAAAAATATGCAATGCATACTCACTTACTTTTGTTTTTACACCTTACAGCCTAAAAGAGTTTACCACTGATATGTACTTAACAAGGATTCGAAGATTTAATTTACCAAATTCGAATTCGTTCCACCAAAATTACCTACATAATAAAAATGAAAGTTCATTTAATTTTTCCGGTAACTATTCGAAATATTAAAAAAATTAGGCAATCATGAAAAATCACCATATCAATCGAAAACCAGAAACCAGAAATCGAGGAAAATGAGCATTAAAACTATTTTTTAAATTTTTTCATTACTTTTGAAAGTTGAGCGCATCTTGTGTTTATAGAACTTTATATTAAACAAGTAATTTTCAAATTACGGGACGACCCTTGAAATCGGTTCACATGGTTCAAAGTTATGCGGTAGCATACATTAAAAAGAAAAAAATATTCCGACGAATTGAAAACCTCTTCCTTTTTCGAAGTCGGTTACAAATGTTTGAGTTCTTTGCAAATTTTTAACCGACTTCCAAAAAAGGAGGAGGTTATCAGTTCGTCGGAATATTTTTTTTTTTTTTTATGTATGTTACCGCATAACTTTGGACCACGTCAACCGATTTCGATAATTCTCCCATACTAATCTGGTTAAGATCCGATCAGGGGATCATGAGATATATATATATATATTTTTTTTTTATATGGGAGTTGAAGTCGGTTTTTTTTTGCTAAAAATTACTAGTATGTAAATAAAGTGCAATTTATGAAAAAACTTGCATAAATGTACCTTAAAGAGCATATTATCTGAAGCGAATTTTCAGAAGCATAAACCCTTCCCAAAATATATTCCTGGGTGCGCCACTGCATGTACATATGTTATAATTTTTTCTCCTCGACTAAGCTAAAAGTTGAATGTTATGCATGGAGCTTTTCGGTCTTTTATTACAAATAAAATAAACATTTATTTACCTCCTACTTGTTTCGACGCATATTCGCGTCTTCCTCAGGGAATCTATTGATAAATACGAGAAACACACTTATGTTTATTTATTTATTTTTAAAAATTATCTGTTTTTTTTGTTATTTATGACCTTATAACAATTATATTCAAGAATTTTGTTTGAGCTTGAGGCCGTTTTTAATGAAAACCTATTGTGGAAAAGCAACAAGAATTTGAAAAAATGGTAGACGTGATAGCTATTTCGGAAATCACCACATTTCCTCATTAGACTTCTTCAGCGGGACTTGAATCGACGACCCCAGTTGACTCAGCCAGTTGCCTACGCGCTGTGCTAAGTTCGCCTTATAAATTGTTGTGCGAAAGGTTACAATTTTTGGTCAATATCTTAGGATCGCCCAAGCCCATCATAGTTAAAGTGCTAAAAAAAATTTTTCTTAGCTTACTTCGATTCTCTACAAAAAAGGTCCATATACCACGCCAAGTTCTACATTAAAAAAAGTAACCGGCTTCGAAAAGGACACTCTCCAATCAGACAGATTAGCGCATACAAGGGGTAGGTTTTGGGGTGCTACTATCTGTTTGATATGCCGTGATGCAAGCATGGTTTTCTGGAGAGTTGTAAATTGATTTAAAAAATTTTTATAAAAGAGAATTTCTTTTCCATTTCTTGTGCGTAATTTATATGAATTTTTCGTTTTTCTTGAGAGCTCTTAACTGCGAGTGGATACATTGTCCTAAAAGTATGCAACGCATAATCACCTACACTAGGCCTATTCTGCTTGNGCTCCAGAACGCGGAATATTGCTGACTATTTATTCGACCAATAATCGGTCGGTGACTTTGGCACAACGTGAATTTCGTCGCAGATTTCCTGGCCGTCCAACGCCTACTGGTGAAACACTGCGACGTTTAGCCGCTCGCCTCGAAGAGACTGGCACAACACGAGATGCTGCCAGGCGTGGCAGACCCCGGAGTAGCCGTTCTGCAGAGAATATTGCTGCTGTAGCCGAGGATGTCATGGAAGCGCCGTCGACATCGACCAGTCGACGTGCCACGCAAATGGGTATCAGTCCACGGTCTTTACAGCGAATTTTGGTACAAGATTTGAAGATGTTTCCGTACAAAGTCCAGACGGTGCATCAGCTGTTAGCTGCTGACCGCCAATCGCGTCTAACATACGCTCAAGCCATCCTTAATCACCACCAAGAGGAAGATGATTTTCATCAAAAATAATCATGAGTGATGACGCCCATTTCCATCTTAGCGGGTATGTAAATAAGCAAAATTTACGCTTCTGGGGCACTGAAAATCCGCGTGTAACCCACGAAGAGCCATTACACCCGCTCAAAGTCACTGTATGGTGTGCTGTTTTCGCTGGAGGAGTCATCGGACCTTTTTTCTTCTCTTGCAGCTCTTAAAGACAATATCCGTCAAGAATGTGAGGACCTATCGCCGGAAGTTTTGGCCAAAGTGATGGAAAATGCCATAAAAAGGGCTCAAATGGCAATCAACTGTGGCGGCGGCCATTTACATGACATCATATTCTCGACTTGATGTAAAAAAAATTAAAAGACCAAATAAAAATAATCCACAAGAAGAATCAAAGTTTTTCATTTTTTTTTAAATTACAGCCAAAAAACATCGCAAGGTTACTTTTGCGCCACCTTGTAAATTCTGGTGTTGCATACTTCACAGGGCAATATTTTTTTCCTGCCTATGAGATGGTAACAAAATTTACCAGTGTACAGAATGTGAAAAGGATTTAAAAATTACGAGTAACTTTATTTACCGGTAACAAGAATAGGCCTGTTACTGTTGTTTTTTACACTTTACAGCCTAAAAAAGTTTACAACTGATATGTGCTTAACAAATGAGCTACATAAGAAAAATACAAGGCCAGTAAATTTTTTCGGTATTATAATTAAGGCAATCGTGAAAAATCACCATCTCTATCGAAAACCAGTAACCATAAATCGAGGAAAATAAACATAAAGTGTAAAAATTTCATGGAATTAATTTATTTATTTGTATTAAAATTCTTTTATAAAATTTTGTTTCACCAAGTTATGCGGTGGCATACATAAAAGATCAAAAAATACTCCAAAGAATTGATAAACTCCCCTTTTTTGAAGTGGGTGGAAAATGTGTGAGTTCTTTGTTAATTTAATTTAAATAAAATGCAATTTATGAACATAACAATTATAAACAAATGTTTATTTATTTATTTATTACATACTGTGCATAAAACTTGCATAAATATATGTAAAAGAGCGGTCGTCGTCGGTAAATTCATTGAAAGTAGTAAAAAGTTGGGGTGCAGACCCCATTGTTGGGAAACAAGTAACCAACTACCATACAAATTTCCGAATGACAATTTCACAAGAACAATATATGTATGTACATGCGTACAAGTATATGAACTACCGGTGGCGAAATTACCATGTACCTAGCTCGCTGTGTAGATTCCTATTGACAGTTTTTTTTTTACTTTGAATTAAGTGAAAATAAAGCTCTACCCACTTACTGCCAACCGCGATACCGTCGTCCGCTGTAATTCTGGGTACGGCTTAATGTGTTTTTTTTTTATGTGAAATTGTATATTTTTGAATCGACTTTGAAATCAATTGCATGTCTACTGCGATGATATCCTAGCAGCTGGCCAACAACAGGGAGCAATCGCCTTCGGGCAACTCGGGTAAAGCTACGAAATTGGAGAAGAAAATTTGCGCCAATTTTAGAATAGCCAGATGAAAGAAAATGGAAAGATAAAACTTGCCAACATACATACATATATACTTACAACATCACCAGTGTCATACTCGCTGTGTGCAAGTAATCAAGTTAGCCAACGTCAGCAGAAAGAAACAACTGCAGCAAAAACGACGACGACGGTGTAGTATTGCATTCATTTTCTCGTAACTGCGTTAGCGCCACAATAGCTAAAACAAACAACCCACGTTTGCTACGATTGCATTCCACCACTATCGGCAAATGTTATACTACAAGAAAAAATGCACTCCCCCGACATCCAATCAACCAGTGAACCAACAACGTTAACCAGCTAAAATTTCGTGTAAGTGACAACCGAGTGCAACTAACAAAGTTCTCGCGCTACACTCTCTCAAGAATAGTTCAGTTCAACTAGTGAAGCATTCGGGATCCGGGATGCTGCATCCCACATGCCTGTATGGTGCAGTGCACGGCAATTTCATTTAGCCGTACAAATGTGCGTGAGTGCGCAAAGCTGTGCCCAAAGGTGGTTGTACATGCATATGTACATATGTATGTACATTAGGGTGGTCCACAAACAGTAAAGTGGGAATTGTAATGCCCTCACCCCTTAGGATTATTCCATATCGAAAAAAGTATACCCCTGTTTTTTTTTATTTTGCAATCAAAAATATATAGAGGTCGCTCAAAGTGCTCAAAGTTTTCCATGTATTTTTGTATGGGAAAAAAAAATTTTTGTAGAAATGGTATAAAATTCTTGAAAAGAAATATTTTTCGATCGCAAAACTCTTTTTAACTTCAGGAGACTTTCAATAATAATACCCGATTGTTTATTTTATCATTTTTTAATACTAACGATTTTTTATTGGCCCCCGACTGCATTTTTTGGGGTTTTTGTGGGTTTGTGGCGGACCTATAAACTACAGTTGCGATGAAAAAATGGTGAAATAGACAAGTGGGTATTATTATTGAGAATCTCATGCAGATAAACGGAGTTTTCTGATAGAAAATACTAATTTTTAAGAATTCTTTGCCATTTCTACGAAAAGTTGTTTTTTCCCCATATAAAATACATGGAAAATTTTGGGCGCTTTGAGCGACCTGTAAATATTTTTTGAGATCAAAATAAAAAATAGGTATATTTTTCGGTACAGAACAATCCTAGGGGATGAGAGCATAACAGACTTTACTTCTTCGTATGCATTTTTGGACCACCCTAATGTGCATTCAGATACATACGTTGTATCTATTGGTCGCTGCTGAAAAACGCAGTACCAAAAACCCAAAAACACTGCAACGCTGCCAATATCCCCGGCAGCAATGCGTTTTAAATTCCAAATTGCAGCACCAGCTGAAGTCATCCAGTCAAGCAGTCAACTGTCCAAGTGACTTCCGTTGGTCCAGTCTGGCGTGTGTCACATTCACTTTAAGCTGTTAAACTTACGATGGTATGTATGATTTTCATTCTCTTTTTCGGTATGTACGCATTTGTTTGGTTAAAAAACCAAGATAAGCCATAACATCTTAGACCTAAGGGCGGCGCACATGGGCACAAATCCAAACTCAAGCTGCTGGATAAATAAAAGAGTGGTGAATAGGGAAATGAAAATGGGCAATTATTCTTTTTAATGATATCTTTAAATATCTCGATATTTTTGGTTTGAAAATTGAAAGAATTAAACACTTTCAACTGGTTTAGCCTGTAATCTAATCGGCTGTTGCATCAAAACAAAGGAAGCCTATGAAAAGAGCCTTTCAAAAAGTACAGAACTGGCTACTATTGTCAAGTATTTGTACGCTACAATGTATATTGGCCTATATTTCATTAAACCGACTTACCGCTCTTCCCAAATACTTATATTGATTGCTCATCGTAAAGACTTTCTTCAGTCTTATTTGTTTTCCAATTTCGGTGAACTAGATTACGTGGCACCGGAGCTCAATTAGACAATCTTCGGTGGGCTTGTTTATGTTGATCACTCCAAAGACCAACATCGTCTATTATGTGGTCACAAGTATCAGAATCGGACTTATGCTCTGGTATATCTCTTGCTAGTTCTGGATTTCGATACATCGATGCATCGAATTATGTCACATTAATCTATACATCGACATTTATTCAATGCATCGAATTGGAAACATCGATGTTTCCGATGCACCAGGCACACGGGGTACGATTTATGGGCTGGAAAAATGTTACTCATATGCCATGTACTATGGGGTATGCCATGTGTATGTCATCAAATAAAATTTTTGAAAAAATCCACATTACCGTCGTTTTGGTGATTAGGGCTCAATATGCCTTTCGCATTTATTTATTCCACTTTATGTTTTCTAGGCCAGGTTAGGTTTAGCAATATATGTAAGTCAGTTCGAGCAGCTTTATTATTTTTCAAACGCGAAATTGCTATATGTACCTCGTCATAGTCACTGGGGTCTTGAGTTCATCTTCTTTACTGATTACAGTACCTCTCAGCAGAATCCGTGATCTTAGCTTCACACATTTCGGTCCCTCTTTTTATTACAGAAAATCCAGTTACTTCTTAATATGTAGGGAGTGAGTTTGCATATTGGTTTGTTGAAGAGTGCTCCCAGGGAAAAGTAGCGAGAGTCGGCTGGCGAATATAAGCTCTGTGATATTGGGCTGTCTTTGTATTTCTTTGCACATTTTTTGCATCTAGGGCTCCGAGTAAATGTTTGGTCCTTACTTCGTATGTATATCACAACATGGATGGTGAGGCCGATACGCCTTAGTGCGTTATCCGGTGTTTCGCCGTGGCCTACATATGCTTTATTTGTCATTTCTGGAAATAAAATTGCCAAGTACGATGCCGCCACAAACCCTACACCGAATTCGCGATCTTTTCCATGGCGTCTGTAATGGACTTTGGAGAGTCACACTTGTTTCTGGCATTTCCGGGTTCATAGCATTTACTGAATAACATATGGTTCTCACAAACGAATGCTTTTTTTTTGTCATTCTAAATGGGTGATGAGCATCGCCCATCTCGCGAGCAGAGTTTTTTAAGTTTCCCACAGATTCTTGATAGACATGAACTGTGTAAAAACTCTCTATGCCCACCACAGTTCTAAATTGAAAAGACTTTCATATAAGGATTTGCCCACGACACTCTTACATAAGCGAAAAGCTTTCTGAGCCCATTCAAGAGCCCTTTCAACAGCGGCGACGTACATATGTATATTAAAATGCAAAGCAGGAATAATGTGAAAGTGGAGAACTGAAAGTGCCGTCGATGCACTTAAATGGGCGCGTGTTCATTTGCAATAAATACTTGACATTTGCACAAAGGCAAACGGCTCTTAGGACTCTTAGGACATGGAACATTGAAGGCAAACACAATAAGAGTGGTTTTCAAAAGCTGCCAGCAAAAACATGTCAACTGGCCAGCAAAGCATCCGCGGCATCGAAGCAATAATTGCAATACAAAAGCAGGTGAGCCTCTTAAGCCACTTTGCAACTAAATATCGAGTAAAGCCAAAACTCCACTCAAAAAGGGTACTGGTAGTTAAGCTATTGGCGATTCTCGTCAGCCATCACACGCTGGTCATCAGTGTTGCCATTTTAGCCGTTTTCCGGCTAGATTTAGCCGGTTTTGATAGCAACTAGCTGGAGAAAATTCGATCTAGCCGGCAGCCAATTTGTTAGCCGGTTTGTAAAAAAAAAAGTTAGCCGTTTTTAGCCGATTTTACTATTTGCCTAATTTTCAGGTGCAAAGAGTTAACAAGTTGTTCGAAAGCAATAATGCAGACCCAATGAAGATTTTTAATGAACTCAATGTTTTACTTTCGCATCTATGCTCCCTAGTGGTTATTAGCGCGGACACATTTGATCCTATATGCTCCCCGTTGGAACCATACCTTGCTCCATTTCCTCAGTTTTATCACAGTTTTGAAGAGTATTTAAAAACAAAAGTAAGCACAAACGCTTTTGACCACGAAGCCGAGAAAATAATTCGAGAAAATGGTCGCTATTTTATTATCACTTTAATAAAGGAATTACGCCAACGCCTCCCTACAAATATTGCCACACTAAAAAAAATTGACTTTTTTCGGTTGGAAATGCATTAAGAGTAATTAAACCAAAAGTATTTGTTCAACTACAGCAACAAAAACACAAATATAATGCCGACGAAATAACATCCATAGAGATGCAATGGCAACGGTTAACGTTACATACCTGGAGTAATTTAGACTCAACTGTAAAATTTTGGGCCGAAGTTTATCAATTTCGAAATGCCCTAGGAGAAAACCCTTTTGTTGACCTTTGCAACCTAGTTTTTAGTTTTCTTGTTTTGCCTATAAGTAATGCAGAAGTAGAGCGAATATTTAGTTCAATGAATATAATAAAAACTAAGCAAAGAAATCCAATGTGCGTTAAAACGTTAAACGCTATTTTATATATAAGATACGGTTTAAAACGTGAAGAAAAATGCTGCCATAATTTTACTGTAGATGACGATCTCTTAAAATTAATGAATTCAGGTGATATATACAATAGTGATTCATTTGATGATGAGGAATATACACTCGATATAAATTAATGGTGTTAACTAGTCTTTCGTTTCTTGCGATTTATTTAAATAAAGCATGTGGATTTTCACTAAAACATTTTAGCCGTTTTTTGCCAGAGTCTATGTGAAATTTCACTAAAACATTTTAGCCGCTTTTTTTTTGCCAATCTAGCCGGTCGGCCCAAAAAGTTCTGGCAACACTGCTGGTCATATCGCGGCGAACTATAGTCCCCAAGAAAAGGTCAGTTGTAACGCTGCGTGGCGTCTGCTGGTAGCAGAGAAAGCTCATCGCTCACTGCCAATTGTTGCCATTGTTTGTGCGTCGAGGCGCATTTATGTTCAACATTACCACAAAAAGCAAACTATCAATGACAACTAGTTGAGCCTCAGCGGCGTCAGATGTCGAGTAAACTGAAAGGGAATTCGTAGCAGAGCCCAAAATAGGATGCCAACTGTGTGAGTGTGAGGGTGTGTATAATGGAGTAATTTCAAATGGATTGGAAATGCTTGTGGCGGTAGGCAATTTTTTTTACTCAAACGCCCAGAGCAACGACATATATACGTACGTACATACATACATAACTATGGCAATGAGTACCGGAATCAAAGTTTTCTTAGCCCATAACTGACTACGTGGAAGATTGCCTCCTGTGATACGTATATATCCTGATCGCCCAACAAAGAAAAAATTAAAATGAGTGTGCCCGTTCCCCGCTGCAGATGGGAAATTCCCTTGAACCATTTACTAATCGTTGCATAATCCGGATTTTGCAAATTTATATTTGGATTGTCTACAAACAAAACCTGACAAGGGATGACGGAAATCCGTTCCAAAATCAATCAGAAATAAAAATTGTTTAACATAACTTTATTTAGATTTTCAAGTAAAAATTTTTCAAAATTCAAAATGCATTTCTTGAAAATTTCAGTATTTTTACGATTAGTTGGAGCTATTAAGACAAAAATTTTTATAAGTTTTGCTTTAAAAATTTTTTAGATTTTAGATTTAAAAACTGCTCATCTTTACCCTGATCTTAAAGTCTAAGTAGTTAAGTAGTTTCACTTCAAAAAATATTCTGCTCCGAGCGCCTCTTTATAAATCTTAGGCGAGTAATACCAACCAAACAAAGGTAGTCTAACTGCACGCCAAATGTTTTGTTGCTACTAACAGCCGTATTCCCAAGCCAATGACAATACTCAGCACTATTCAGCCCTATTCCTACGCCAATGACAGAACTTTACGCTACTGTGCTAAATACTATGCCGCAAATTTCTTTTAAGCGTTCCAATGGTGACAACTACTGCGCCTAAAAATATGAAGCGCGTAAAGTTAAGTTTCTATAGCCTAGTTTTAGGCGCAGTAGATATGACAATAGTCGAGAGATGAATTTTTTCATTGGTGTGGGAATAGGGTTTTAAGACTCTGAAATATTAAATATGATTTATTCTCAAGGAGTGATTTATTCTCAAGCCATTTCTGCGCACCTCAGAAACGTTGTAAGACGCCGAGTGATCTCCCATGGGCTACCGAGGATAAGTGAGATAACTTAACTCTTGCTGGGAGGGGCATTTAAATTTTCAAACTTAACTTTTCAAATTTTTAAAACATTAACATTAGTTTAGTTTTGCAATCATTAGATTTACATACATATATGTAAATTTATAAATGTCACGAATATTCTCTAGATTTTTAATTCTATTATACAGTTACATATTATAGTTTACTCGAATTTAAATTAATTGGTTTTCTTTAACCCTTTTATTTAGTTTTGGTTTTGCTAGGTCGACTGGGTGGTTCTTTTGGGTCCATCCAATGCCAATTTTTCCAGAATATACATTTCTGTTCCTCGTCAGAGTAAAGTTTGTTCGGTTCGCAGCGCACAGCTTTGGCTGGCTCTCCTTGCAAGCCGCATTGCCAATATGAGGTCGGATCTTCGAAATTTCGAAATCGTTGATTAACTTCAGCCGAAGTTTTGCAGCCTGGCTCACCGTTATCCTCAATGCGCACCATTTTCTATGGGTTCAGCTGAAAAAAAATAGTAAGAGGAAATATGTTTATTGAAAAAAATAGGAGTAGAATAATTGAAGTTTATAAAAGTTTTTTGAGTTTTGTAAAAAAATGGGACCAAAAAAATTTTAGTTTTTTACTATCTTTAGAGAAGGGCTGCAAATTCCATTCCACAAACGCAATAAAAAGAGGCAGATAACAGATAATGTAAATATGGTAAATACCTTTTAGCAAGTTTTGGCTACTTTTCTTTGTTTAAAAAATATTTATTATTTTTTTTTTATATTCAACAATTTATATTGAGCTCGAGGCCGTTTTAAATGAAAATTTTTTATTGTGGAAAAGCAACAATAATTTGAAAAAATGGTAGAAGTAATAGCTATTTCGGAAATTACCACATTTCCTCATCAGAC
>NW_016162649.1:0-41575 GCF_001687245.7 Rhagoletis zephyria
GCGCGCCTCTGCTCGGGTAATCCACAAAATACCGAAAACCAAAACGCGTTGCGACGCGCTGCAGAAGAGCTACGTGAAATCACAACTACAACAGCCAATACGCCGGCCATCAAACGAAATCTTATACATCGGTTGGAGTACTGCTCCAAGCAGGCTGCTTCGGCTGCTACTCAGTGCATTTCGGCGGCACAGAACGCGGTGCAGCATAGCGACGACCACCAAACCAAGGAGCAACTGCTGCAGGACTGTAAGCGCGCAGCCGACACGATTCCACGACTCGTGACATCGGTGAAGACAACTCGTTCCAACCCGGATGATCCAAATGCGCAGCTGAATCTGATAGAAGCTGCCGAGCAATTCATTGAACCGGCCATTCAAGTCTCGCGATCTGCGCGTGCTCTACAGCCTACAGTTACCGACATACCGTCGGCCACTCAACTTTCGAAGAGTGCATTATACCTTGGTCAAACTGTGTCCGAGTTGAACTCGGCGGCACAGCGTGCGCGTGAAGCCTGTGGCGGCCAAGAACTCGAATCTGCTTTGGAGGCGGTACGCAATCTGCACAACGTTTTGGATGACACTCGCAAGGCAGCACAGTCAGGCAATATTCGTCCACTTCCCGGCGAGACTGTCGAGAATACTGCCCAGCAATTGCGTGTATCTGCCAAAAATGTGGGCATTGCGCTCAGACAACTTTTGTCCTCAGTTATACAAGAGCAACGCCGGTATGCAGGCGTGGCTGGACGCGATACTGCATTGGCGCTCGGTGATTTCACAAAGAGTGTACATGGTGTAGCTGCGACCACGAAGAATCCAGTCGTAATTGACTGCGCCGACGAAGTAGTTTTACATTCTGCACGGCTGATTGAGGAAGCACAGCGCACGCTGCAAAATGTCGGCAGCACCGACGCATTGACCCAGGCTGGTCGCGATGTTACAGTCGCGCTTTCGAAGACTGTCGACTGCATACCGGGTCAGCGCGAAGTGGACAACGCCCTGCGCAATGTGAGCGAATTAAGTGAGATACTCTCGATGAGTGAATTCCCACCAACGGATCGTAACTACAACACGTTGCAAACAGAACTGAAGCAGGTGGCAGAGGGACTCAGTGTAGCCGGCGGGCAAATCGTGCAAGCCTACAATAGTCCCGCGCAGCTGGCGGAAAGTAGCCAAAACTTCGCCGGAAATTACCGTGATCTACTAGCTGTCTCAATGGAGATGGCTGGCCAGACGCAGGATGAGATAGTGCGCTCCGAAATGATTGATCGCCTGCGCAATGTCTCTACGCAATCTTGTTCTCTGTTATCTACAGCCAAGTCCATTGCTGCTGACCCGGGCCAACCGAATGCCAAGAATCTTTTGCACGCAGCAGCTCGAAGTGTCACCGAAAGCATAAACAAACTTGTCGACGCCAGTATACAGTCTGCGCCAGGACAAAAGGAGTGCGACAATGCAATGCGCAATATTGAGGCGCTCCGCGTGATGCTCGACTATCCGCACGAGCCCATTAACGAACAGGGCTACTTCGAATGTGTTGAAAATGCGACAAATAAGTCACGCAACCTGGGCTATGCCATTTCGGAAATGATTAACAATGCCAAGCAATCAAATCACGTTGGCTTTGGCCAGTCGGTGAACACTGTCGCTGAGTCCATACACAGCTTGATAGAATCTTCAGCGCAAGCAGCCTACTTGATAGGCGTTTCGCACCCCAGCAGTGTAGCTGGACGGCCCGGCATCATCGATCAGGCGCAATTATCCTGGGCGTATCAGGGTATTCGCCAGCACTGTGACATCGTTAGCAGCGGCAAGTCCACGAAGCAGCAAAAGATATCTGCACTAACGGTAATCGCCAAGCACACCAGTTATTTGTGCTCCATATGTCGTCAAGCCAGCATGAATACCAACAATCCGGTGGCGAAGAACGAATTCATTGTGTTGGCCAAGCAAGTTGCCACGGCTACGTCTAACTTGGTGCAGGAAATAAAGAGCATTGAAGATGAGCCTTCGACTCCGACACGCGCTCGTCTCGTGGAGCCATTGCTAGAATCTGTGAAAGCCGTTCGGCAATATGCTTCCAGCCCGGAATTCATCTCTGTGCCGGCGAAAATTTCCGCTGAGGGACGCAAGGCTCAAGAACCAGTCATTAACGCAGGACGCGGTGTTATCGATGGTGTCATCGAAATGGTGAAGGCTGCTAAGTCATTGGCACTCTCACCCGACGATCCGCCAGTGTGGCAACAGCTCTCAAATGCTTCAGCTCCCGTTTCCGAATCGGTGAAGCGTTTGGTAGACAACATCCGCGAAAAGGCACCCGGTCAGGCACAATGCGAGCAAGTCTTGCACACACTGAATACGTGCACCCGTGAATTGGACAGCTGTGCCATGGCGGTGAGCGCTCAGGGATTGAGTCAACGCCGCGACAATAATTTGCACGGATTCAGTGGCCAGACATTGAACTCTGCCGCTGAGCTAATTGACAAGCTTGAGCCCATACGCATGGCTGGCAAAAATAATGCAGAACAACTTGGCCATGCTGTCGGCGAGATCTCGCGCTATATTGTGCCAATGGTGAATGGTGCGATTGGTGCTTGCACCCACATCGTCCACACCAATCAGCAAATGAGCCTCATCAACCAAACAAAGTCGGTTGTGGAGAGCGCCGTAACACTTGTACAAGCAGCCAAGGACTCCGCCGGCAATCCGCGCTCTACGCACGCCCATTCGCACTTGGACGAGTCCATCGATTACACGCGTCAAGCCATACAGGAACTCACGGAGACAGTGGAAAAGATCAACGCCGAAATGGGTGTGGTAACTGGTCTGATGGAGCAAGTGAATCGTGCCATTACGCGCCTGACCGACAAGCGTCAATCGCTGCTCAATGCCTCGTACTCGGACTCATTTGTCGATTACCAAACACGCATGGTGCAGTCAGCCAAGGAGATCGCCCGCCTGGCCAACGAGATGAACGCAAAGCAACCATTGAACCCCAGCTACTGCCGCAACTTGCCCTGGAAATGACGCAGCATTACACGCAAATCACACAGGATTCGGTAGGTGCATCCACCACAACATCGACACCGGATGTAGCCATGCGCATTCGCTCGACTGTCGTTGATTTGGGTGGGTCCGTGAGCTCCATGATACAATCAGGTGCTGCTGGCGCCCGCCCCAATGACACCTCCACCCAGCATGAAATCTCTCGCAATGCACGCGACGTCTCTGAGAAGGTAGCACAAGTTTTGGCTGCGCTGCAAGCCGGTTCGCGTGGCACCCAAGCTTGTATCAATGCCGCGCACACAGTTTCGGGCATTATTGGCGACCTCGATACGACCATCATGTTTGCTACCGCCGGTACTTTGCATTCGGATGGCGATGGCACATTCGCAGACCATCGCGAACACATTTTGCAGACCGCCAAGGCGCTTGTGGAAGACACGAAAGTGCTAGTCACTGGCGCGGCTGGCACACAAGACGAGTTGGCGAACGCCGCACAGAATGCCGTTTCAACTATACGTAAGTTCGCTGCGCGGGCTGAGTTGTATTTATTTATGTACATTCTTATGCTGGATTTTCACAGTGCTCTAAATGACAAAGAAGTTGTGCATTAAAAAATTATATAAATTTAATTGTCATCAGACTTTCCACATATCATTTAGAGGTGGTAAACAAAATTTTTCATTCAATTCATTGTCATCTAGGCCTATTGGAAATCCGGCATTAGAAACACACTAACCTATTTATGTACATATATGATTTGACTCTAGTGCAACTTGCTGAAGCTGTTAAACGTGGCGCTTGCAGCCTTGGCTCGACACAACCAGATTCCCAAGTTATGGTAATCAATGCCGTGAAAGATGTAGCCTCCGCCTTGGGCGACTTGATTAACGCCACCAAATTGGCATCTGGCAAACCCATACATGACCCATCGATGCAAGATTTGAAGGAGAGTGCTAGGGTAAGTGGAGTTTCATGCTGCCATCTTTATTTAGTATTGTAAATTGTAAAGAAATGTTTTTTCACATTATTCTCGTTTAAACACCGATATACAGAATTCAATTCAAAATAATTATTTGTCAGGCTGATTTCAAAGCTTTAGTTGTTGTGTGGTGCTTCTAATTTTTGGTATCTTACTCATTAATTTTTGTGACAATATATTTATTGTTGTATAAACTTCGACTTTCTGAAATCACAGAAGATCTTGCAAATGCCATGTTTCCTAACAGAATATCTAATTCATAAGTAGCAATGTATATTTTTTGGTACTTTGGACTCCTTAATTTTTATTGCATGTGTCATTAAAAATTTCACCTTTGGTATCGTTGAGTGTCAAGGTAGGGAGCTATGAATTAAGGAATAGGAGGATAGAATGTTGAATACAGATTTTTTTGCCATTGAGTATCTAACTAGGAAAGCCTCCTCCGAAATTCGTACGAATTGAAATCAGTACTTGCCTTAAGGCGGACCTCCATAGCCGGTTACTGGGGGATGAAAAAGATCTTTTATATGCGGTTCCAGTGAGGAGTTGAGTATTTCTATTCTAATATTTAATTTCAAAGTCCTTTTAGTAAACCAATGGAAATTAATAAAAACTCGAAAAGAGAAATTTGGCAACTGGCAAGTTACTACATTTTTTTTTTAGTTTTACTGAAAAATACGAAAACATAGCTAATATTTTTCTTGCTCGCTTTAACCGGGCTTCGGTTGAATATTCACAATATAACCGGTTTAATCGGTTTTTCACAATTACAAAAATGGTAACCGATTTTTTCGCAGCACCATTTAGACACAAGGAGAATAATCGAACACCCCAAAAAAAGGGGGACTCGCACTTGATAATTTGTATTCAAATATAAATCGGGCACTTCAGCGCACATCTGGGCACATTTCCTCGGAAGTATTTGTTTATTGTAATTGCAAATGTTTATATGTATGTGTACACTTTCATTCATTAAACATTACAAATCATATTTAACTACTTCATCATCGTTTATGTAGACAATGCGGCTTTGGCACTTCATTTTATCCTAAAGTTATAAGTTTATATGTATGTAGATATGTAGCAAAGATGGAAGGAGCATACTGACTCGCTTCTGCATATACATATATGTACTGCAAATATATTCTCATTCAAAATGTACAAATGGCTCATTTAATGAAAAAACTGCCACAACTCAAAAAACGGAATTTTTGAGCCAATAACGCTGAGTAACTTATTATATCATGCTTGCATAATATCCGCGTGAGAATAGAGCATGCATCAATTTTTTATTTTTTTTATTTTTAAGTTGTGACAGTCGTTTAGCAAATGAGTAATATGTATAGCTCCACGAATAAAATCGTAGCAGAATAATTTTTATTTTACAAAAATCAACTGTTTAAAGACTATAATGCTTTCACCTTGTGGCTCCTGTGCAACTCATAACATAATACTTACATAATTGGTGGTGTAAAAATGAATGCAACGATCACTTAACACCAGGGACATAACAGTTATTAGATGAGAAATATTTTTAACTTCGCCGACAAGAGTTATAACCCAACGTTTAGTTTTTACGTTGCCTGATGAACTGTTATGCAGGAGAAATATGTTTTCCGTCGCCAATAAGAGTTATTGCCCAACGTTTATTTTTTACGTTGCTTGATAACAGTTATTTCTCAACATGTATTATTTACTTTGCTTGATAACAGTTATTAACCAAAGTTTATTTTTACGTGGTCTGATAACAGTTATTTCACTACTCCACTTTTATTTTCACCATCTTTCGTCTTCTTCTCCACCTCCATTTTCGTCATTATTCCTATCTTACAACGTTTATCAGACAACGTAAAAAATAAACGTTGGACAATAACTGTTATCAAGCAACGTAAAAAATAAACCTTGGACAATAACTGTTATCAAACAACGTAAAAAAATAAACCTTGGGCAATAACTGTTATCAAACAACGTAAAAAAAAATAAACCTTGCGTTATAACTCTTATCGGCGAAATAAAAAAATATTTTCCATGTAATAACCATTATGAAACAACGCTTTCGCCAAATTTCAGAATTCGGGCAACGTTTTCAATTTGTAAATTCGAGATAACAGTTATTTTTGGTCCCTGCTTAACACATACATACATACATGTCAGAAAAAAAAAACACATAAACACTCTTCGTTGTACTACCGCAGACCGCTGGTAACAAATGGTTCTAACAAAGCTCGCTTACGGCTCGCTTACGGCTCGCTGCAGCGTAGCTCAAACCAACTTTTTCTTCGTGCAGCACATCCTGCACGCCTCTGCCACTCGCTTGTTTGCACGCTCTTTGCTCTCTACCTCTACATCTATGCTGCTCAAGCTCCTCTCAATTTCTGGTAATAGTTGTATAAATGTTCTTCGCTGTTGGTTTCTAATACGCACAAAGCACATTTAAAACCTATTCGTCTATCTCGTTTAACGCTTTAAGCCATGGCAAAACGCTACTGATAACACAAAACAAAAATAATACAAACATGCATACAAGTCTTATCCGCATACTGTCATTGTCTTATCTCTTTTCTCTTCTTCCATTACATTGTACTTGTGTCACTTGTTCGTCTGCCCATTTGTCCTGTATGAACAAAAACAAAAAAAAAAANAATGCCCTGGGGGGTAAAACGCAGACGCTTAAAGAAATGTGCACATCTGCTGCCGCAGCTGCTGGTACTAACATGAATGGCCAGCGCCATCTATATCGCCAGTCACACATAAGTTATGGAATCCTTAGCGCTTAGAACGCCGCCATCAACAAGCAAGTTAAAGCAAGTTAAAGCGCGCACCATTCTCGCTGCTCAACACATCCGCGACGATTTCATCTCACAACACTCAACCGCGCCAGCTGTAGCGCTAGGAGTCAATAAATAAAAAAAAATAAAAAATTATTAGCACCGCAAAATTAAAATTTAATGCTTAACACAAAACGACTGGAGACACTTAACACTTTATAGACATAATACTTAGAGGATACTAATAATAATTTTTAAAGCATCCATACTTTTTTCGGCTTTGTAAGAAATTGCGGATGCTGTTGTATGCGAGTTACTTTGCGCGTTCTCCGGCGGCCTTTATGTATGTATGTTAATATTTGTTTTTGGAGACTTGTTCAGCTTTAGTGTGCACTCAAAAAAAGTAAAATTAGTTGACACCTAGAATTGCTTTTCATCGAACGGTGGTGATAATGTTTTAAAAATTATTGAATGTATAATTCTATTAAACACTGTGCTACCTTCAGTAGGTGTCGCGAAATCTACACTGTTTATTAGTACAAACACGAACTCACACACTTGCAAAGTACCCACCATAGGCTTTAAATGTCCTCATTGATATTTGTACACATAAATGTAATTAACGGCTGCTTTAGACGAGTGCTTAGAGGTGGTCCGAACCTGTTTATCTCGTAAGGGCAGCAGTTTACAGACTCTAGTAATGATTTCGATTTAGATTTATGTAGCTAAAATTTAAAATCGTATTAAAATACGTTTTGCAATTGTTGGCAATCGCTTGGGCCATTTTTTTAGAAGGTATTTACCATTTTTCGCACGAAATGCTCGAACTACATAGTGAGTGGTTATTCTTTTCGAACAGTGTAAAGAATATGACACCCGGAGTTGTGCTTTTAAAGCAACGAAAAGGCTTAGATTGAAGTGCGCAAATATGTACTTTAATAAAATCTAAGACAATGTGCACCAAGCCTTTTTTTACGATTCTTTTCTTTCTGGAAATGGATCAAGCAAGCACCATTCATTCCAAGAAAGCCTAAAACTTGTACTCAACAAAAGAACTCGGGAGTTTTTTGTGAAATTTTTTTTTTTTTATAAAAAAAATGGCTTCAGTTAAGAAAGTGTTTTTAACCAACACATTGAACGGGCAACGTAAACGAAGAAAGCCTTTTTAATGAAGTCATCAAATAGCATACTCCAGCATCTGCAATTTCAAATTCATATCGCTAAGTTTTTTATTGTCAAAACCATATATCATTAATTTAACAAAAACAATTTAATTATAAAATTAAAAAAAAAAATATCATTCAACTAATAAAAAGAAATATAACTCTTTTATAAAGGAATTCGGAGAGTTCTGCTCTCTTAATTTAGATTTGTCTAAGTGATGAAATTTGTCTAATTCTTCAAAATTTAGCAATGGATTTTCGTCATTAAGGTATTTTAAAAATGAAGTGCCATAGCCTTTATAAAAAAAAAAAATGTTGTTACCCTGAGGTGTTCAAAGAGGATTTATTAAATATCGAAAAAAAACCAGTATCTTTCCCTACATGTATTAGCTCTAGCTCTCTCTAATAGGTCATTCTATCTTTCCGCCTTCTCCAGGTAATGGTGCTAAATGTGTCTTCGTTGCTAAAGACCGTAAAAGCTGTTGAGGATGAGCACACACGTGGTACGCGTGCCATGGAATCCACCGTTGAAGCCATTTCACAGGAGATACGCGTAAGTTTAACAGACACGTTCGCATGCTATACTATATTGAAAACTATTCATTTCTTTTATGCTTACAGGCTATTCACTCACCACCTCCACCTGGCAGCGCACAATGCGGTCCTGAAGATTTGATACGCGTCACGAAGAATGTGACATTGGCAACCGCCAAGGCAGTGGCCGCTGGTGCTTCCAATCTGCAAGCCGACATTGTAGCCGCCGCCAATCTGGGCAGACGCGCCATTTCGGAAATGCTGCTGATTTGTCGCTCGGTCGCTTGGAATTGTGCAGAAACTGAGGAATTGCGTCAGCGTACACTCGAAGCGGGTGCCGCTGTTGGCGAGTCCTATCGCGAACTTTTGAATGGTATTCTGCACAATTGTTCAGCCGACGATCGGGTGCATTTGTCGCGTCGCGTTGCCAAAAGTGTTACCGATCTGGTTGCGATGGCACGCTTGTTGAAGGGTTCCGACTGGATTGATCCCGAAGATCCGACAGTGATTGCTGAAAACGAATTATTGGGTGCTGCAGCATCCATTGATGCGGCTGCTAAGAAATTAGCATCGCTGCGTCCGCGGCGTCAACCGGATGTAAAGGTAAGGGCTTAAAGCTATCTGGTGCTGGATTACTGACGTGACTAACTAAATATTTAAGTGCAAAAATTAACTTGAAAACTAAACAAATTAAATGCAATTAATTAACTGTGCTTTGGTGATGGGTTGACTAAATCGCTTAGTTGGGAAATAAATTATCGTAACTCTCCTTCGCTTGTGTAACAAAAATAAAATTATGGTGTGTGGATTTGTACTGTGTTTGCCCCCCCTTACTAAACGCTAATAGTTCCAGTCAGATATGTTTGATATTCTTGGTTGTTGCATTAAAAGGTTCACCCAGGAATCAAACATATTATTACTGCGATTATTAATATGCTACTAAAAAAAAAAACATTAAATGTTGTATAAAATAAAAGCTTTTAATAAATTTAAAGCAGCTTTGAAACAACTTTGCTTAACATACAAGTTTATTAAGCCCCTGGTGAATATCTGATTTGAATAATTTACCTATTTACAGATTGAATTGGATGAGAATATGAAGTTCGATGAAATGATCCTGGAGGCAGCGAAGGGCATCATGGCAGCCTCTTCGGCGTTGGTGCGCGCTGCCAATGCCGCTCAACGTGAATTGATCGATCAGGGCAAAGTGGCACGACGTCCACTGACCTCATCGGATGATGGACAATGGTCTGAGGGTCTGATATCTGCTGCTCGTCTTGTCGCTGCAGCTACGCACAGCCTCGTTGAGGCTGCACAGAATTTGGTGCGTGGAGTGGGCACTGAAGAGATGTTGATTTCCACAGCCAAGCAAGTAGCCGCATCAACAGCTCAGCTGCTCATCGCATGCAAAGTGAAGTCAAATCCGAACTCGGAGGCAGGACGCCGTCTACAAGCCGCTGGCAATCAGGTTATAAAGTCCACGGAGAATTTGGTGCGCGCAGCCCAACAGGGTCTCGAAGATGAAGAGGAGAAAACGCTGAAAATCAATACATCGATGGTTGATGGCATGGCACAGGAAATTAACGCGCGATCCGATGTGCTGCGAATGGAGAAGCAATTAGAAGAGGCGCGACAAAAGCTCATTACCATTAGGCATGCGCGAGCGCTGCAGAAGAAGGGGCAAGGATTCGGTACGGACGAAAGCGACACGGAGTACGCGAATTCCACCTATGGAACACTGCAGAAAAGTCAAAATAATGTATGAATTCACTTTCAATTGCCCTTATTTTTTACCTCTATTTTATACTTATATGTATGCATGCACGTACACATACATATCTATTGATGTAGCAGCCCATTGAGGAAGAAACGCTCAATGAAAAAGTGGACAACACACTGGCACAAAATTAAAGGAAGAGCATAAATATTACTTTAAATTCAAAGTGGAAAGATACTCCTATAAATAAAAAAATAAATTGGCGAAAATTGATATCGAAGAAAGTGTGTTGCTCGCCGTAGTTAGATTGCATTTCATTCCTGATTAGCACATAGCTACATTTAGATTAATAGCTTTTATTTTATGGTTTAATACACTCCAGAGATCGCAAATATGTATGTAACAGTTAACCAGTTAAAAATCTCTTTCTCTCTTTTTAATGGGAAAATGGTTTCTCATTGTGCAATATGCATTTGTCTGTTGTTTTACAGTGCGGCAGTGTGAATACCCAGAATGTTCTGAAAAACTTTTATCATAATAACTACAATAATTAAAAATAAATTTTTAGATATTCAAATAAAAATATAAAACATGCGGACAACTTTTTACCCGTTTCTCAAAGACATCATTCGAATTTGCGCTTATTGCATGATTCTTCGTGCTATTTTTTCAGCCCATTTTCCCCAATACTTTTCGGTATTTCTTTTTTTTCTTTTCGTGTTTTATTCTTTGACATTTGACAGGGTTTCGACGCATTTTGAAGTCGTTTATAGGCGGCATGAACACAGACTCGTGAGTCGGTTTGGATGTGTTTGTGAAAATAAATATGTGTTAGTCTCCATGACTTTGAATGATTCAACTGTGTAGTCGAAGACGAGTCAACACGTACACAAATGACTCGCGAGTCAGACGCACCGTGTATGCCGCCTATTATGTCTTATTTCGAGAACTTTCGAGACATTGTCGTGTTTTTTCAGTTTTTTTGGGTCTTTCGGGATCTTTCATGTCCAAAAGTATATGAAAATTTCAACTTTAATTTTTATAAATAACTTAAAAATTACCGGCTAAGCTCGTAAAAGAATGTATCAAGTTTACAAATTTTTTGTGCTTTTATTATAAACTTAGTGCTCCTCGATAGGGTATTTGATTTATTCATATCAAGATATACATAAATATGTATATAAATCTGATATGTTCTCTATACTCCTATCTTTTCTGAGAAACGTTACAAAATCTATAAAATATTGCAAATTTTTTTGTTGTTAACTAAAAACATTAGCATTAGCTTCTCATACTAAAACTAACTACATACATACTTAGGGCCAGTTTTTCAGTGCTGGTTTAAACTCAGTTTAAACTAAGTTCAGTTAAACTCAGTTTAAATTTAAACTAAGCTTAAACTACTGCCCAGTTTTTCAGTACGAGTTTAAGGCCGCTTCGTAGTTTAGTTGTTTTGAAGGGCAACACTGTTTATTTTCACTTTTGATACGATTGCATTTCAAGTTCTGAAAGATTATAGACGGAAATCTAAAGAATTTGTTAGGTGCTGCATGTGTTGCCCGGCCAAATTGCAAGTAAACTCCAACTCAAGTTGCGTTTGTTAATTTTCTTGTGCACAATTTTTATTTTACGTATGAAAATTTCGTTTATTCATGAAGGTGCCGCTATACAAAAGAGTCTGTTTTCGTGTACTTCGCAAACAATCTTAATTTTTTTATCCTTTTTCATCTAAATTTTGACAGGTGACTACAAATATACAACTTAACAGATAGTTTAAATTCGGTTTCACCCAGCCAGATTGGGCGTTTGTTTAAACTAGATTAAAATTTGACTGAAAAACTGCACACTGAGTTTTAATTTCGTTTAAGCGACAAACTGAAAAACTTGGCCCTTACGCTAATACGTAAATGTTTTTAAATAAAAAAAAAACATTTTGATTTTACATCTGTAATTTTCCTCAGTGAGGATTCCATATTTCTTCTCTTATACCTGATACTGTTAATTTATTTATTAACCGACTTCAAAAAAAGAACGAGGTCATAAATTTTTTTTTTGTATGAATATATAACCTTGCATAACTTTGGACCACGTTAACCGATTTCTCTAATTTTTTTAAATGAAAGTGGTGGTTCCATACTTACTCGATCTAGATGTGGTCATTATATCATGAAGAAATTAATGGTACTCTTAAATTTGTATATGAGAATTGAAGTCGGTTTTGTTTTTTTGCTTAAAAATTACTTGTTTATAATGAACACTGCTATCTGTCTCCTACATAGGATAACTGTTATTTTGTGAATACTTGATAGTGATAACTGTCATTTGCGATCTCTGATACAAACACATTGCACCAACTAATATCCATTTTTACTAATTCAAAATCATTTTAACTCCGCCATCTAACCTGTAGACACTAAATCGTTCGGGCTACCCTTCGGAAGTGCCGCCCACCTCACCGAGCTATTACAGTCAGCAGCAGCAGCAAGGCAAGCATCATTACAACTACGCAACACACCCACAACACTTCCACCATCCAGCTGCTGTATCACCGCCGCCGCCGCCCATGAGCCATCAATATTCCAGCGGCGCTGAAGTGAACGGCAGCATTGAGCTGCCACCGCCACCGCCGCCACTATCGACGACTCTATACAACATGCAAACAGCCACGGCATCGGGCAGCGGTGCCGGCAGTTCCTTTAGACCTAACCCAAAACTAACAGCCAATGCGGTGCCACGCCCCTACACCGGTAGTGCAGGTGGCGTCAGCAGCAGCAGCAGCTTACTAGGTACTAACGGTGGTGGTAGCGCTAAATACACTCAATCACCCAGTCCCGTAGCGAATGTCAGTAATTACCAGCAACAATCTTTTGAAAATGCAACAACAACATCGGCCACAAACGCCCATCAATCGGCGCTACCCACATCGCAGTCAACCACTCAGAAATCGACCGCTGTCAATCGGAAGCTAGAAGCCTGTGTAAAAGATTTACACGACAAAACATTCGGCCAAGGCGGTGTAGTGCAGATTACCGGCGGTGGGGCATACCCTGGTCAAAACTATGAAGGTTACACCTCCAGGTGCGTACATACAGTGATACAGTTAGTTGTTAAAAAAACGCCGTTTGTAAATTAGAGGTGTACCTTATTTGTATGCAAAGTTTTAAGGAAATCAGTTAAATAATCGCTTGAATTAGAACTAGGAATATTAATTCCGGGATACCGGCCTTTCTAAGGTCCCAAAAATCAAATAATCCTGGGGTTTTTATATTAATTTTTTTATTTAATAATTAATATTTTTTTACAAATGTCTAGCTCATTATACATATAACACTGCGCGATAGTAAATTTTAAACACAAATATCAATATGTATATTCGCGAAAGCATGGGCCAAATATAGTAAAATTGCGTTTTTAGTTTTTCACTCTGAAGTCAGTAAAAATTCAGAGAAATGTGCTAAGAGAAGAAGTCTGGGTATCAAATTAAAGAGGAAATCCTGTAGAATTTCAGCAGATTCAAGTTTTTGGTGCAGAAGAACTGGTAGGTATTGAAAATGTCCTTTAAAAATTGTATCATTGAAATTTCGCAATATTTGTTTTTGAAAAAGCTATATGTTAAGGACTTATATAAACTCGATAACATCCTCGAATTTCGTCCTTTTAACTTTATCAGCTTAAAAAATTACCTATTCGTCCTTGTGAATCCAAAAAATTTAATTATGTATTTTAAATTCTAAAAAAAAATTGTGTCTTTAATTTGGTACCCATAGTTTTATGCTACATTGCATTGAATTTTTTTAATAATTTTTGAAATTAATCATATTTTTGAAATTACAAAGTCCTTTAAAATAAATCCTGACGTCAGAGAGAAAAAATAAAAACGCCACTTTAAATAAGAAAGTAGGATTCAAACCCATTTATTTATTATTTATTTTATGGTAGAAGAGCATCTCAAACAATATGGAAGCAATTTTTTCGATTCAAGTTGTTGAAAAGTATTGAATATCTAAATCCCGGGATCCCGAGATTTTATCACAATCCCGAAAATCCGAAATTGAGCTATTCACTTTATGATTAATTAAAATTTAGAGTAATCAGTTAATCGCACAGCCCTATTCGGCGGGTTTTGGTAGTATTTAGGATTTTTTTCGTAGCTGATTACGAATCTGAAAGCAGGGCCCGAATCGCGGTATTCGTGACCAATATTGATTACTCATTTCGAATCGAATCGAAAAAAATGGCCGCTGTTTTTTAAACAATAAAATTCAAATTGACGAAGCGCGTTCGCTATCGAATGCGGTGATCTCAAAATTAAATTTCGATACGAGTTATGTTCAATATCGAATGCCGCGATTCGGGCCCAGGTTTTAAATATTTTAAATGATGGGTCCAATATGGTGGCTTTCTAATTTAAAAAGTTAGTTAATAAAACATAGTAAAAATTAGGTTCCTCTTAAATTCAAATATTTAGTCCCGGGCAGAAGTATTGGCACAGAGAATTTTTCTTAATACCTGCAAATAGAGCAAGAGTCCGCGACGGCCAGAAGATGGTACTAAAACTGAATGGGCTACATACTTAGAATTTTTCTAAGAAATTTTAATAGAAAGTTGCAAATTTATTGAATTATCCTGAGTTTTGTACAAAGTTTAGAGATTTTGATTAGATTATTCAATGGATTTTCAATTTGTACTGTATATAGTTAGTTTAGGTGAACAGAAATAATAATTTACTTGTATATAGTAGGACAGCTCTATTGTTGAAATCCTACTTGCCATGTGTACTGTTTCCCTTTGCCAAATTAACATCACCTTTCCTATTTTCAGTTATGAAACTCGCAATTTCGAGCAGAGCGATGAAATGGTGGATAAACCCTTGGATTCGAGCTTCTCACAAATGACACTTAGCACCGATGGCGGTAAAGTCAGCATAATTGATCAGGGCTCCGAAAGGTTGACGTCGATGACGCAACGTGTAATGGAACGCAAAACTTTTAGCAGCACTACCGAGATGCATTCGGAAAAGAAGACACACAGTTTTCGCATGGAGTAGATTAGTTTTAGATTCGAATACAAAAAAAAAATACATACGCATAACTACATTTACATGTATGTATGTAAATATAACTAAAATGGCAAGCATGTTGGTGCTATCCTCTGCGGTGTGTCAGCAGCAGCCGAAGCTTTGCCTCGAAGTTTGCTTATAGAATGCCACTGCGCCACTAAGGGCGCTTGAAAACAAAAAAAAAATTGTCAAAAGTGCTTTTAACTGAACTAATTTATGTATGTATAATAATCTATAATAATGTCTAGATATTAGTAAATATTAATTGGAGTTTTAAAATGTTCGCCGCCGTTTT
Source organism: Rhagoletis zephyria (assembly GCF_001687245.7). Classification (NCBI taxonomy): domain Eukaryota; kingdom Metazoa; phylum Arthropoda; class Insecta; order Diptera; family Tephritidae; genus Rhagoletis; species Rhagoletis zephyria. The sequence goes on from NW_016162649.1 coordinate 15,519, forward strand.
TTATGTCGCAGCCAAATACTTGCAAGCAAAAAAAACACACAAAAACAAATAAAACTACTCCGATTTGGTGTTCGAATAGTTCAATTTGTATGTCCAGTAGTCGCTGTATTTTTGATGTATTTGTTTAAATGTAGAAATGTGTATTTATATAACATTTTAATTATATAACAAAAGTTTACAACGATTTTCAGCCAGAATTAAAATGTTTGCCAACATGTTGCCCTGTAATTGCATAATAAATAATTAAAATAACACTATTAACGGTATTAAAATAACGATTAAAAGCGAAATACAAAAAAAAAAAATAAACATAAATGAGAAGAGTTGGAGTTGGTCCTTTATTTTAAATTATTTATTGACCATCACGCTTTGTGGTATCCAAATTATTATAAAATAGCTTTTTATCGATCGTGATTAATTTTTTAATAACTGTACGCAATTATTATTTCTGAAGCCTTTATGTTTTTTACTCATCAAGCCAGATCAAAAAATGTGTACTTGATTTTATTACATTTTGCTAAATGCAATATTACCTGTTTTGTACATATGTGCGTATACTTTTGCATAAATTTTCGTTTTTCGTGTATTTTTTATGTACAATGAATAAAATAAAATAAAATTAATTATTAATTAATCACTTGGGCAAATAATTATAATCTTTCTCCCGGGACAAATAAAAATATGGATCGTTCCGGAGTCGAGCTAAGAAAGGCGGAGCTGGGTGGAGACCGCAAATTTCAAAGCATCGCTCTGCACGACTCGTCACCGCTTCCTTTGTGTGCGTAAACCGACTGATCAAATAGCGATTCGGGGTTTGCTATGGAACTGAAAATATTTAGCCTCATTGCGCAAGTCGTGAATTAGGCTATAAATTGTACGACTCGACAACATTGGCATTGTCTATTGTCGTGCTGAAATAAGTAAACGACGAAAATTGTCGAATAATTGGAATGATTGGAAATTTTCGATACGATTCGACTCTCTCAATGAGGCTGATTTTTTCTAACACCCAATCCATGTTTTACCCTTGAAATTAAGTTAGAAGTGTGGATTTCTGAAAAATCAATTACAAATAGCCCTTTATTAAAATATCATCATTTAAACCATATGTATGTACGTGTACTTAAACGTTAAAAAAAATAAAAATAAATGCAGCAAGAAGTCTGTTCGTTAGTGTATATCGATTCTCTCTACAGGCACAGATCACAGCCCGTTTATTACATCTCGTCGTCTACTTATATTCCTGATTTAATTGACGTCCAATTAGCCAACGACGAATCTCTGAGGTACCAGCACCGATTTCGTACAATTTTGCATCACGCAATATTCGTCCCGTCGGATATTCATTTATATACCCATTGCCACCAAGTATTTGAATGGCATCCAATGCCACTTGTGTTGCCTTCTCGGCACAGTATAAAATTACCCCAGCACAATCTTTCGGACTACTTTCACCAGCGACTGCGGATTGCGCAACAGCGTACAAGTACGACCGGCAAGCGCTCAATGTGGTATACATATCAGCCATTTTGCCCTGTATCAGCTGAAACTCGCCGATAAGTTGACCCTTTTGTTTACGTTGATGGGCATAGTCGAAGGAGATGTCAACAGCAGCTTGCATAAGGCCCACTGGTCCGGCAGCCAGCACCAGGCGCTCATAGTCCAAGCCAGACATCAGCACGTATACGCCTTTGTTTTCATTTCCCAATATATTTTTGGCCGGCACCTTTAGATCCTGGAACACCAATTCACACGTGCTACTGCCACGCATTCCCAGCTTATCGAGTTTTTGCGCCACACTGAAGCCCTCCCATGCTGTCTCAATAATGAACGCAGTTATAGCATGCTTATCGGCAACACCACTGTCAGTCTTGGCATACACTATCAAGGTGTCGGCGTCAGAACCATTGGTGATCCAAAATTTGGTACCGTTGAGTACGTAATAGTCGCCTTTTTTCTCCGCACGCAGTTTCATAGATACCACATCGGAACCCGAGCCCGGCTCAGACATGGCCAAGCCTCCGATATGCTCTCCATTGCATAGCTTTGGCAGGTATTTTTCCTTCTGTTCAACTGTGCCATTTTTGGTGAGTTGATTCACGCAAAGGTTCGAGTGTGCACCGTAGGACAAGGCGATACCACCTGCGGCACTTAATTTGTAAAAAAAAGTGTGAGAAATATCGTCCATTAGTTCGAGGCTGGTATAGAAAAAATTAAGGGGGGTGTGACACCTCCCACCTTTCCAACTTGATAGTGCAAAGACCAAAGAATTCACCGATCTTTCTTTCTCTTCTGACTACGGGGTGCCGCTTTAGGATCACAACCCTCAATCAACAGAATTCTCCATTCTTAAGTACTGGTTTTTTCCTTATTTTCATGAGACTCCTTGAGGTTGTAAGAGGCTTAGTGTTGGCCTTTTTAAATTGGAAAGGTGGGATGTGCCACGCCCTTTAACTTTTTTGTACCAGCCTCAACTAAGCGACAATAATCAGAGCCCCACCCAAAAGTGTTATTAATAAATTGAATATGCAATGAATATTTATATGTGTGCGTGTGTTTACCGAGAGATTTCTTCCATGATAATGCAGTGATCCAGGTAAGTGCCACCTGTGCCTCCGAAATCCGGTTCAGCTGTAATACCCAGAAAGCCTAGATCTCCCATCTTTTTCCAAAATGTCCGCAGATCTCTAAGCAGGCATAAAAAAATTAACATTAACGTAAAATGGTATAACATACATTGTATATGTATGTATGTATGTATTTATGTATGTACATAGCACACTTGATTGAATTCCTTACTTGAAATTGTCATTTTTGTCGATTTCTTTAGCATATGGAGCCAGTTCTTTTTGGAAGAAATTGAATGCAATCTCCCGCAATTTTTGTTGCTCCTCATTCAGGCCAAAGAACTTGTCGTTAATTGGGTAGTATGCGGCTCCCCTTGTTTGGTGAGGTACTCCCACGCCCATACAGCGAGGCAATAGCGTAGATAGTGACTTCGTGGCGAAACGTAAACTTACAGACATATTAATAAGAAACAAACAGTTACTTTCTTAAGATACAAGTACAATCTGCGATTTACTCCGGAAACAAAAAGCGCAAGGTACAAAAGTTGGTCACTTTTGATCAGCAAACAGCTGTTGAATTCTGAACAGCACGTTTCTTATCAATATACTAGTGTTGCCAGACTTATGCACTGACGGAAAGTGTAACCAAAAAGATTTTAGTTCGTAATTGAGGGAAATTAGAAAACGGCAACGGGACCTGCAGTGGAATAATCAAGCAGATGCGATACTACCTATGCGATTTGATATAGTATTTGATGCGATAACTATTACCCAATTTACATGATTCAAGTACTTGAAAGTAATTCTTGCCCATTCTCTTTTGTGTATTCTATTCGCTTTTACACGCTTCCATTCTGTTTATTTCAAGTTTTTGGTTCTTTAAATGGGAAACAAAGAAAATGTCAAAAAAAGTGTTAAGAAAGTTGAAACGACTTGACGGTACAGACGCATGTGTACTCGCGCCTTTTCTCCTCACCTCCTCTCTTTCACATGCGAGAATTTAATTCAATACTTGAACTGTGTGAAAGCAGTCTATAAGAAGCAAAGCCCTCAAACTGGTATGGTACGATACACTGCGGTATGCCCCAAACACGATGCAGGTTTGCAAACTGAGATTGTTACATATCACGGTTGAACATCTCTCTTTATGTAGCAGGCTTTCTTTGGTTAAAAAATAAAAAATCTGCAACCCTAAAATTGAAAAGCCATTCATATCGTGCGATTAATTGTGCTTGCTGCCACCTTTGTAATCTCCCCGCTAAATTTCCGACACCAAAGTTATCTAAATGAAAGGTAGTAGTGGGACAAAAATATTAAATCTTTAATTCGCTTTTATACAGACGTAAAACACTGCAAGAACGGTTCTTTTAGATTTCAAGTATTGTAAGGGTTTTATCTTCACTCACTTTAACATATGTATGTATGTATGTATGTACATATGTATGTATGTATGTAAGGGTGCATTCCAAAACGTCAAACAACAAAGCATCAGTATCTATTTTGTCCTCGTTAACCTCCAGACCCATTCGCTTTGCCTCTCTATGTAATCCCGAGATAATATCGATGTCGTCGGCATACGCCAGCAAATGTACGCTATTGCAAAGTATTGTGCCTGAGTGGTTCAGTTCTGCGGCTCTTATTATCTGCTCCAACATCAGATTAAAGAAATCACACGAAAGGGAGTCACCTTGTCTGAAACCTCGTCTGGTATCAAACGCCTCGCAGAGGTCCTTCCCAATTCTCACAGAGCTGATTGTATTGCTCAACGTAATTTTACACAGCCGTATTAGTTTCGCGGGGATACCAAATACAGACATCGCGGCATAAAGACAACATCTCTTCGTGCTGTCGAAAGCGGCTTTGAAATCGACAAATAGATGGTGTGAGTCGATCTTCTGCTCGCGGGACTTTTCCAAGATTTGACGTATTGTGCATATCTGGTCTTTGGTGGATTTTCCAGGCCTAAAGCCACACTGATAACTGAACTGCGTACTGCCTCAAGAAAATTTTACATAAGAAAATTTCTTAGCCATTTCCTGTACGTCATTTTATATGGAGTTTTTTCTTTTCTTGAGAGCTGAATACTGGCCTTTATTCATAAAAAATAAGATAGGTTTCAAGAGCTTTATAAATTGGCATTTTCATACAAATTTTCGATTTATAAAACAGTTAAAGTCTTCTTTTTTTATGAATTTGGTGGTAAAAATTTAAATTAACTAACAAAATAACTAATGTGAAAAAAATACAACAAAAGAAAATAAAATAAAATAAAATAAAATAAAATTTATAAATAACAAAATATGTATAAATAAAAAAATCATATGAATGAGATAAAATAAAATAAATAATAATACAAAACTTTTTAGCAATCGCTCTAACCGAGGATCGATGCTAGGACCTACAGACTTGTAGTACGCAGCTCTCACCACTCGGCTACCGCAGACGCCAAACCCGCTCGCTTTGTTTGCTTACTTGTACAATAGACAACAGCGTAGTCACCAAAAATTCCCTTGAACTGAATTAATTTTGGGAATAAACTCTAGGACTTATTTCGGATCAATTGCAGTTAATTCGCGAGATAATTCCGAATTAACGATTTGATGCCAATCAACGTCTATGCTGCTTTTACTCTCAAATTACCGGATCCGGTCCGGATTGTCCTTGTATTCGAATTAAAAATTCTAAGGGCAGTTTTCTTAAATAGTTTTTAAAATTACATAAACTTGAGGGCCCTTTTTCAATAAGGCTACGGACATTTCCTCAAATCATAGCCCTTTTAACATTTTTCCTGGTCGTCATCAATATATCAATAGCACTTTAGGAAAAATCTTAAGTTTCAAAATGCCACAAAAAAGCGTCGAAATACGTAAACTTAATTTGGAGTCGTAGATTAAGAATCTGTACTCTGGTTTTCCTAGGCCAGGTCATTTTCCCGAAATATTTTAAATTCTTATGAAAACCAATCAAAGTTTAACTGGGAAAGAATTAAAAAGTAAGGGTTTTTTATTTTGTAAATTCTTTTAATATTTTTTTTAATTCTGATCTTTTGCAAACAAATCCAGCTACTAATGAAGAAACTAAATGGAAAAATTAAAAAGTTATGAATGGTCAAATGAAAATGCGTAATAATTTTGTTGTATGTGAAATATGAGTAGGAAAGAATGTTACTCATACGCCATGTGTGAGTATGTTAATTAAAAATTTTTTCCATTAAAGATAAAATTTTTCCTCATTCACAATGCAAATTAAGATGACAACGTCTTGAGAAAATGACCTCATATAGAAAAACTGTATACAGATCCGTAATCTATACCTAAAATTAAGTCTACAATCCTTGGCGGTTTTTTTGTGTCAATTTAGCCTTTCTGGCAAAGTAGGGGAAAAATAGGAGAGTAAAACCGGTCCTCTCTTTGTCAGAAGTTGCAAGATTTTACCCGAAGAATTTTTGCTGGTAAAATTTGGTAAAGTGTCAAACCATCAGCTGTTCAAATGATTTCAAATTTGAAAAACAAAAGTTAAAATGCACCTTATTAAATAAGTCCCACCAAAAAATATCAAGTTTTGTTAGTATTTTTATTAATTTGATGGAGTATTTGAGCAAAGTGCAGAAGATCGCCAAATGTTAAAAAAAAAACTGCTATGTGTACAAAAAATGGCGCCCACGGTGTATTTGGCAGTTTTTACCCGAAAAGCGTTCCCGTACTTTTTGGCTTTTCTATCTTTCTCTGAGAGCAATTTTGCTTTTTGACAGTTTTATAGGTTTTATCCAGAAAAGTAGAGGAAGAAACTATTGTGTGTATAGTATATTCAAAAAGATTTGCGTATTCATACCGATATTTAGAAAATTTATGAACCGATTTGATTCGAACTTAGTACGCATATTACCCTTACAATAGAAAATAATTTAGCATAAAATTGGCCCGCCAGGTGGCACTGAAGTCGAGATATTTCGACAATTTGTATTTACGGACCGATTTAGTTCAAATTTGATATACACCTTCTTACACACATGATGGTATATTGAGGCAACAGTTTTTCATTTTAAACATTTTGTTGGCAACAATTGGGATACAGTCTTCAAGAGTATATTGAACCGAGATTCGGCATTTGTCAAAAAACGCACCCAATATAAAAATGAGAACTATTGAATTTATGTGGCCTTCACACTATCTTGATTGCGGGTCAGTCATAGCTGCACATGCAAATAAATTAATTTCGCCTTAGAAAAATTGTCACTTAAATCAATTTAATTTCGCCGAAATTAAGATTAAAATTAAGAAAGAAAATTATTTATCATTTAATTTAGGCGCCACTTTTGAAGCAATGTACAATATGCTTTTGAAGTATGGGTGCGACATGTTGACTCGAGGTAATAGACTGCAAATATCATTTCTAACGGAAAGTCAATACTTTACCTACGTTTATTTATTTACATACATACATATGTGCCTTCAAAAGAAGAGGACTAAAAAATGTGTTGGGTATAAATACTTTCTAGTATCTCGTATCCAGCTCTCGAAAAATATGTTTCACTCTTTCTATCGCTTGAAAAAATGCTGTAAATTTTCTTGAAAAAATACATAAATGTACGACTATTTACTTTCTTGAGAGCTGCAAACTGATTTAAGAAATTTTTTGTCACATTTTTGTGTAAAAAATGTTAACCTAACGAACTCGTACCATAATGGCCTTTTTGATCTTTATTTTAAAGGAACGGAGATGTTCATTAAAAATGGCAGTTAACCCTCTGAATGTACGGAAATGTTAAGCAACAATTTTTACTAGGGCCCGCCCAATAAAGAATGATCCGATTAAACGTTAGTGCGCTATAGTCTTTTTATATAAATTTGGAGAGGTGCCATGAAAAAAAACTTCAGAATCTATCCACTCCAAGTCAATAGCCAGCGGTTGTTACTGATTGTTAAAAATTGTTGTGTAAATTGTTTCTATAAACAAACATATGTACATATGTACGTACATACATACATATACTCGTCTGCGAGCTCTGCACCTCTTTGAACTGTCTAGCATTTTGTTCACAACGACGCCGGACATGCAATGAATGTCAATTTGTAGGACAAAAATTGCACTCAGCTGGCAATGGTTAACACACCATCTTCGAACAACAACAATAATCGCTACAACAACTAAGTACTAGTGCAACCATGTACCCATGTATGCACACAAATGACGTTCATTGGCATGAGTGTGCACGTACATACATGCTATGTAAGCATCTTACAAAAACAAAAAAAAAAAAAACCAAATCAAACCTCAGTTAAATCTATTTTTAGCTTCAAACTGGTGTATTTGTACTGAGCGTGTTAGGCGCCATCCTGCGAAGGAGGGAGACGGTGAAAAGAGGAGGTGCACCGAGAGCTTATCTATCGACACCAACTCTAATGAAAAACAACAACATCATCACAGACGGAGAGCAAACAAAATGCGCATGTCTCAACAACCCGACCAGAGCATAAGGACCACTTCGATGGCTCGACACATGACCATCGCAACGTTGACAGCAAACCAGCAAACCAAGAAATGCCGACACATTACAATTACAGCAACAATGCGGCTGTAACAATAACAATCAAAAAGGACAAATACAAAGCCAATATTAAAGGATACGGCAGCAAAAACAAAGAACGTCGAAGCGCAATGAGGAAGCAGCCACGCCGCCACCACTTTTCATCCAAAGCGACCAAGCAGGAGCTAGAGCGTTCACAGCGCGGGCTATCGAAAAACAAAATTGAAATCACATTTCAGTTGGACTCGCGTCATGCAATTCGTCTGAGTAACGAACGCATCACTGCAGTGGCAATTCAATACATTTAAATGTGCGCACGCACACGCACACGCACATGCACATGCATAAGGGAAAATAACAGAGATTAGTCGCTCGGCAAACGGTTCGCCGCTGTTTTAGTGCTGGGAGTCGTAGTGATGAGGGGAAGCAATTAAGTCGCTCAAGCTCAAGGATAACATGAACATGTGTGTGGCCTTGAATGCCGAGTAAAAAGTTGGAAAGTGAAAAGTTTACCCAATTTAAGAATGTCTAAGGACGGCTAAGAGATTAAAGGAAATGCACATTTAATGAATTTCTAGGCAAGTGGCCTAACTCTGCAAGAAGTAAGTGAAGTTGATGGCAACAACAATAAAGTTATATGATCAAGTGCAAAAGTGTAAAGTAGAGGAGCGAGCGGGAAAAGCTCTATTACTAATTGCGAGTATAGATGGACATAGCTTGCTGTTAAATTTAACTCGAGAAAAATCGTGGGCGATGATATTAGTGAAAAGTGAAGCGTTGAAGTACTTATGTAAATAAAAAGTGTTGAAGAGGGGCTTGGTGTATCAGGCACTGGTGGTTACAAGGGTTGCATGCGAGCGCGTAAGTGCATTTTGGTCGTTGGTACGATTGGTGTAAATTAATGATGTACGTGTGTGTATGTGTTGTGCAACTGTGTTTCCATTTATAGCGCACGATTTGCCAAACGAGACATTCAATCACTTCCAAGCGCTTCCAAATTTTAAGTTTTTCACCCTTGCTTTGGTAGACGATTCATACCTTCTTTTATGTTGTGTCGCACTTTTAATAAAATATAAATTTAATTGTTTTCTGTTTCTATTAGCACCTCCTCCTTTTAATATGAAAACTATGGAAAAAATGTTAGACCTACACTACGTATACGCAACCACGAATGGCTTGTGTACATATTTATGTATGTGAACAATAATCAGCTTGCTCATGAATATGGTTGTAATTGCGCTTGGAGAACTAAGAATACCAATTACAGTGAAGAAAATCAATACTTTATTAATACCAAACAAATTCTCGTAGCCAAGTACTTAATTTCAAAACTAGCGCACGCCACGCAACGCAGTTTAGATGTACAAAACTGTTGGTCCGTAGATAGGAATTTTGATATAATACTAACGCGACGAAAAAACACATACTTTTTTCAGTTGATGTTGTTGTGGCAATGGTTAACACCGCATTCTTGGGTATTGCGAAACGTACACTGAGGTTTCAGTTTACGGACATGGATTCATGAGAACAAATTCGATTAATAGCTGGGACAGGGGCACGACCAGCTCTGCGCCAACGACTTTGATTTGCTCAGCCAGTACGTCAATGTCTGCAAGCGTCGTCTGTCGTCTATCACAACGTTAATTTATAAAATTTTTCTTTGTTTGATCAGGGTGGCTTTGTGAATGTTTTTATGTTGGTGGCCGGTACTACTAACTACCATGTTCCGTGCATCGGCGAAGTCGACCAACCTCACAACGCTGCCAGAGATATTGTCCTGGTGCTCAATGTACTTAGAACCAAATATTTTACTAAATATGTGATGTCAGTGATCATATTTTCCGAGGACATCCAGTAAATGAACAGAGGTGAATTCCCTACAGAGGGTCCGGATATTCCAGGTGTAGATGCATAAATCTAAGTCCTTGTTTCGTTTGAGACGTCATCTATGGGAAAGTAGGTTATTATCCGACACTTCTATGGTAATTTCTTTGGATTGGCATTTTACAGACACAATTAAAATGTTAAGTTCAATTTTATTGTTTCACATACGGCACTGATCATTAATAAAAAAAAAACTGTTTAAGCTTTCAATTTGCTCCCTGCGGCACGGCGCGGAATTGCGGCTTAACATTTATCTGCTCAGTACTGTAAGTTGAAGTGCAGACATATGTAAATACATACATAATTGCATACTGAACTTCAAAATTACTTCAAAACTCAACTTATCTGAAGAACGAAGATATTAAATATGAAGAGGCTACACGAAGTGAATCTCCAACAGCCACACAAGAAAGGAAATATGTAATAATGAACGAATGCAAAGGCGCATACATATGTAAATACATACATACGCTAGGCGACAAATGAAGGTGTACACCTTGCTCTAATATAATATTTACAATTATTTTCATGAAAATCCCGTTAATATTTGAGAATTTATTTTTTTTTTTGAGATTGTTTTTGCGTTTTTTTTTTATATAACATTTGAACTTCATGCTTATATGGAAAAAAAAGTTCAAACCCCGTCACTACAAAAATTCTCAAAAATGAACGCGATTTTTTAGCCGTTTGAAACTTGCACTTCATTGGACTGAAATTGAATGGAATTCTAAATAAAAAGTTTAAAATTTTGATGAAACTTTTTTGAATTTTTGTGAACTTTATTTAAAGTGTGAAACTTTGATTTATGTACATGGTTTATGTTAAAGAATGAACTATATTTTTTTTATAAACAACACGACTACTAACTCTGAAAATATCATTCCTCCACATTGACCTGCTGGTTAGTTATAATCATTTATTGACACTCTGACATCGGTTTTCTCAAAATCTGGACCTGATTATACATACGGATTTGTAATCAGCAGAAAAAAGTCTATCAAAAACCGCTTTAACATTTTCCGCACCAAAATCAGTGTTGCCCTGTGCAAATAATGCGAACAAATTTTCATGAAAATAATTGTGAATATTATATAAAAACAAGGTGTACACTTTCATTTGTCGCCTACTGTACATACATACCTATTAATACAGTAGGAAAGATAAAGAGAAAGTGGAAAAGTAATACTTAAGTAAAAGGACTCGTGTAGAATAAAAATATCAGTTAATTGACTTATATGATATGTATGTACCTAAATTCATTGCACTACATGTTCCAAAAGGTTTAATAAAAAAAAAAAACAATTTGTCAAAAAACACAGAATGGCCTGCTGCAGTAAAGGCCCAGTTAGTCCTCCAATATGCCAATATTGATCCTTTTTAGGGTGATCTCCGTCGCGCTGAAAGATAGCTGAATGAATCAAAGATCTAAGGACCAATCATACAACGCTGCAGCTGTGGACATGAATCGCCAGCACAGCAGAGGTAAGATTGAGGACAGAGAACTGTCTGATCTGTCACTGACAGATTCAAGAATCTCCAACATTTATAGTTAAGAAATAAAAGAGACTGCATTTCTGAACGCACCCTATACTCATCCCCAGCTCGACAGGAATGGCATGGTCAACACAACAATTTTTGAGAAAAGATCCAAAGTTGAAATAAAACCACGCATGGAAGTCCCTAGGAATCGCGACACAATACAACTGATGTGGGTCCCGGGCATTAAAGGCAATTACAGTAGCGGGAAGCGTGGAGGGGAGCAGCGGATATCCGGCCAATAAGATCTGAACCATACCTTGCTTTAGGGCCACATAGTATCAGAGAATTCATGAGATTTAGGAGGCTAATTATCCTCAACTTAGGGCATATAAAAAACATACTGCCGGATTTTTAAAGCAACACTCGCAGTCGCTAGAAGAAGACATACGAATATTCGCTCTCAGCTACCTACGAAACTATAGGATTTAATTAGGGCTTTAGCTTTACCTTAGCCGCCTTTTCGTTTACCATGGTAGTGTGGTGGGCTCGAGAGATGCAGCAACATAACACAACTGAAGATTCTTCTAGCATAAAAGTTTCGGAAATTTTCCTATTGGGATGTCGTGCTAGAATTTTTTACGCTTTCTTTTTAGATAAATACATAAACATATGTACATATATGTATGTATGGACAAATGGCTCTTTACTTGTCGTCTATTTGTGGCATTACATGTATGCGTGTACATATGTATGTATATATCCGTCAGGAAACGCGGCTAGTTTATAGCTAACTTTTAAATGGCCAGCAGTCAATTAGTTGTAACTTTTTATTACTTATCTCCTTCGGCCGTAACTATCTACTTTTGAAGGTTGATGACCGAAAAAAGTGAGAATCGGTTTCATCTGCATTAGATGTTAAAATCTATAATGTTCAGACTTCAGCCAGTTACAATTTTATTATAGCTCTGATCCACTGTAAAAATGTCAAACAGCAAAATTACTCTCCGAAGTGAGAGTACAAAGTGAGTAACAACCGAAAAGTACGGGAACAAAAAATCCATTTTTCCTGTAAAAACGTCAAACAGCTTATCGCTTGACACTTTTAATGATTTTACCAGAAGAAACTGTTCGGGCATAACAACAAAATAATAATATAAAAGTGCAGAAAAAAGTGTATTCCAAGTAATTTTTATACGAGAATGTTTAAATAGAAGCTTGTTTAAAGAAAACAAATTCGGGCATGACTGCATGACTCGCAAAAAATTTAAAATTAATTTCGGTATTTTTTACCATTTGATAATTCTTTTCTGCAGGGTACTTATTTAGGCATACATACATACATACATATATATGTACATAGCATACAAATGTCGCAGTTAATGTCGTGAGTATATGTAGACATTTCGTAAGTTGTTATTTGCTTTTTCTCCTACTCAGAAGGATTTATTTTTATATATTTTTTATTTAAAATTTGGCAACCGTTTGTCCACAACCAACAACAGCAATGACGAGTACATAACAAGCGACAAAGAGTCAACAATTTTAGCCGCTCATCTGTTGCTGTTGTTCAATGTTGCTGCCACTCGAGACCCAACATTTCATACAGACAGACGCTCGCACTGATGTCGTTACTTCGTTGCACTGTATTTGTACAGATGTACCCTGCAGAAAAAAATTATCAATTGATAAAAAGTAACCCACTTGTAGTTAGCTTTTTTCGGGATTTCCATAAAACATATAACTTGCAGTTAGCTACATAAAGCTAACCTGAAACTAGTTGACAAGTAATGCAGTAGTAATACAGACGCAATCGGGAGATTGTTTTCTTTAAACGCGTTTCTATTTAAATACCCTGCACTTCACAAATACTTTTTCGAATTGGGGATAAATAAAAGGAAGCTCAAAATTTCATATTGCCATTTTGAAGTTATGTCTGACGGAGTTCGAATATGGCAACACCTACAGAAGAATATGTAAACATATATGAAATGAAATAAAAATAAAGTAAATAAGTAAATAAATAGAAAAGTAAAAAATAAATACAAAAATATTTTTTGTTTTTCCTACTGATAGTTTATGTCTAAAAATAGTTAGTTACAAGTTAGTTACATCAAACGAAGAGGTAACCACCGTGGACTATTTCGCGGCCATCGCCATGCCAAATATAGTTAGCTTCCCTCAAAGGAAATATACAAATAATAGTGGTCTTTAGTTCCTTCCTAATCAATTTCAAGTTAATTTATAGTTGAAATACATTTCCTGCAGGGTATGTACTACATGTGTACTTGTGTGTGTGTGTATGTGTGTACATACATACTAAACTGATAAGGGTGCACTCTGTGCACATTGTGCCGACTTTTAGTATGTGAACTCTTGTGCATGCAATCAGGTGCGTTGCGGTCAAAGCTCCGACGTAAAGCGATTGAATTTAAATTTACTTTGAAGTAACTATAAATAAAACACAAATTGCATGAATCGCAAACTGTCAATTAGCGCTCATTGTCTTAATGCGAGGCCAAAATTTGCGACACACAAACAGCTCCTGCAGTGATCCCTGTTGCAGTCAGGCAAACGTTCCCATCGAGTAGTACTGGTTCCACTTCGCTGAAGTGTGTTTGTTCGCAGTACAACGAGTGCAGTGTTAGCCTGTGTTTCCTGTGTAAATGGAAACCCAGAAGGCCGAGTAGAGTCCGTGAACTACGGTGCAGTCGAGTGCTCGATTTTTTTTCTAACGGAAATATTCGAAATATCAGAGCAAAATTGACAGCGCTGACTTGCTGCGATCGATGCATCCTATACAATAAGGTTGTGAGTGTTTGCATACCACTCTATGCGACAATTAAGAATCGCGCGAAGCATCTAGCGGAGCAAGGAAATAGGTAACTAGTACATAAAAATATCGACGAACGCGAAAGTCCAAAACGCCAAAAAAAAAATAAAAAAATAAAAAAAAATACGCGGCCAAGTGCGCGAGGTGTAAAAGAAATGGAAATGTGGAAAATCGCGTACATAGCTGCGCAATGATCGTCGCCTGACACGATCTGTGACAACAATAGCAACAGCGGCGACTACCAACCTACCAAGCAGCGGTCGCTGGTCTAACAGCCCCATCAGATTAAAAATACAACGAACGACGAACGGACGCACGTTGGAATGAACGCTCCGCCGATCCGTTTAGTAATATCAAATATTTCGAATTTTTTATTTTTCGGCAGTGACTGTGCGCATGAAAATATCGCAGCAAGTAGCTAAATTGAGTCTGGTAGCGCGAAGTCGAGTAAAAGGGGCTAAAGTGCATTTGAAACCGCTTTAAAAAATCGCACAAGCTTAACTTTGTTCTTTGAGATTCGCAGAGAAAGACGCCGAACGCGCGGCTTTTCAAAGAGGTTCCACACCAAAAAACGCGCTGCTAACTTTGACGCTTACAGTGGCGGCTGCAGTTAACGCAGCAATGAAAACGGCGACGTGGGGCGATGGTATAGCGACGACAGCAACAAGACAGTAACTGGTGCTGTGAGTTTGTGAGCTATTAGCTGTGTGCGAGGAGGTGTCCGGCTTCAGTTAGCGCGACTGTTGACGGGAGCAAGCAACTTTGTGTGACCGGACCGCAGGCATCCAGCAACCATTTAGTCGGCGATTAGACGGCGCTTGTGATGAGAAAAGGCCGCTGAGCGCGCGTGATTGAAATAAAATAAATTAAATACATTTTTTTTTGTACTTTTATGATTTAAAAGCGAGTCGGTCTCCATATTTAAAAAAAAAAAAAAAGTCAACTTTTGTGTTCAAGCTAGAGCCAGCAGCTGAAAGAAACAACAAACAACCAACAGCAGTTTGCCAAATGAAAAAGCAACGAAATGATAATTTAAATCATCGCATTAAAAATAACTCAAGAAAAAGAAAAATAAATATCCGTGCTACTTAAAATAAAAGCAACGGCAATAAAGTATAAAAAAAAAAATAAGTAAAAATAATATGTATTAAAGAAAGTGTGTGATCACGGAATACGTACATACATACATATATACACACATACATATATATGTACACATCTAAATGTAGGTATGTATGTGTGTAAAGTCATTTAAAAATTTGACAAAAATAACGCAATTGCTGTGGTGACGCGGCAAGCAGCGAAAAGCGCAGCCAAAAGCTCCCCCTTGGAGAAGTGCAAACGGGCGCGAATTACGCGGCCACATTGAATGGAAAATTAGAATCATCGGCCAAATTAAAAAAAATACGAGTAAAAATAAATTTATTTGTGTGGAACTGATGAAGCAACGACACGGCACATTTGCTTAAATACATAATTAATATTCATAAATACATATCTACATGCATATATACAAATATACGCTTCAGAAATAACAAGTCGTTGGTCGGAAGTGTGCAAATAATCGTGTGAATATACATACATATATCGAATACAGAATAATACATAACAATCCGGTAATTTTGTGTTTAATCGTGTGTGTGTGTGTGCAATTCCAACACCACCTGCAAGTGTTAGTATCAATTTTTTGACACTGCCCAATTGGCATGATGGAGGAGAAAAAGGAGGAGGAGAAGAAACAGCGAAAGCGCAACGGCAAGCCTCGCCGACCTAAACACCATCCCTGGGACGAAGGTACGCATGCATGCCCTCTGCGGCGTATACGTTACGCCGACAGAGCAATTTGATTACGCATACGCAACGTTGTTCACAAAGTGTTGCCACAAAAAATTAAGTGGACTATCTGCTTATTAAAAATAAAATAAAATTGTTATTTGCCCATCACGTCATTGGAAAAAATTTTTACAAAAGTTTGGTAGACTCTAGAAAACTTAATAACACTAAAATAAAACTTCACTCATTAAACATGAATTTAGTTTACAGGTGGAAGTTTTGGTTTCATATTATTTCTATGTAAATTTTAATAAAGCTAAGTACTGGATTTTAAAACTTTAGGTACTTATCATACCCCTCCCCCTAATGTTAGTGCAGCCTTTGGACCTTTAACGTCTTTAAAAAGAGAAATACGGGTATTATTATTAATGTTACCTGGCCACACTAGCGCTGTAATCCAGCTACATCTATTTGCACTAACCCTAAGAAGTTATTCCAAATTTAGACTAATTATAAAGTTGATCAATTTGAAAAGCGTCATGTTCCATATTCTGGATAGAAACGATATTCGTTCACCAAGGTCTAGATATACGTCTAAAGACTGATTTTGTCGGCATATTTTGACACACGCTTTTTATATCCCTTACCCATGCCGATACCTATAATGCGCGTACTTAGAAGTCAATTTTGAAAATTTCCACCTTAGACATGCCCATTTTTTGCATCCAAAACTGGTCGTTGTGATTACAGCTTTACAACAGTTGCTTTGGAAACCAAGCCTTGAGCCGCGTATGTGTTCACCATAATTTTGAATGATTTTTTAAGAACCCATCTTCCTTATATAGCTTAGCTACTTCAGCCGCTTACCGTAAAAAAAATTTTCTTAATTCTCAGCAAATCTTATTCGATTGGGAGCCATTTTATTCAACGTTTCTGAACCCTATTGAATAATGCTTTTATTTTATTTATGATAGATAATAGAATCTATCAATTTTATAAAAATTATTAGTCTGACTTCGTTCTTTGTATAGATTTTAATTAGTAAGACAAAACTAGGGGGTGAGTTTTATACGAAACAAAACACTTTTTAAAAAGTAGCTAAAAGTAAATTATTTGTTAAAAAATTGTGTTGCTGAACTGAAAAAGATTAAACATTTTCACAAATATTTCTAATTTCCAACATAATTTATTTCTTAGAATTTATCGGTTGTCACAATTTCAAAGTACATTTTTCAGCAGGCCAAGCTAAATTACGAGCATAGGACAACATTTTTATTAGTATGCACCTTGTCCAGTTTATTTAGCAGAGCAAAGATCTCGTAATTTGAGTTTTTTTTTGTAAGCCATAAAAATTTTGTTTGCACACACATACATATGTATGTACACTGGTTAGTAAGAAAACAAAGCACTCGATTGTAATGTGAGCTCAGCGCCATCAAATGTATGCAAATTTTTAATTTTTCACTTCAACAGCCGCTAAGAAAACAAAGACAGCCTGTCAAAGATTAGCAAATAAAGCACTGGACTTGGGTAAATTAACATTTAGTTTTTAAATGCACATAAAAATACATATAATCGCTTGCTCGAACTGGCGCTAAAGAGACAAGCTTGCGGCGGTAAGAATACAAAGATCTACTATTTACATACATACATATGTATGTATGTATGTACATAGAGATTGGCTTCTTTTTTGCCCATTTAATTATGAATCAGGCAAAATATGGGTGAATGTTTGCTTTTTTAATGCAACAACGACGACCAGCACTGTCGACATACATACATGTAAACATGTATGTTTGTGTATTTCAGTATGTGACCGGCTTATTATCTAAAAGGTGATTGATTATCTTAGTCTTGCATACTACGAGCGTTATTTAGTTTTGTTTTTTTTTTTGCTCTCAGCAAAGACAAAAAATTCACAACATAAACAATAGCAGAACCACTTGAATTGAACATACACGTGCATACATATGTACATTAGGCTGGGTCGATTGACGATATTGTAAAAGTAATATTATGTTGTCTTAGGTCTAAGCCAATTGTTATTGGCCACGAAAGATTAATTTGAAACTATCTTTAGCCCGCGCAATTGATTCAAAGTGTATGAATGTTGAATACGAAATTTTGGCTCGTAATATCTATGGAATGCGATAGTTGTTTCAAACTGGACGATATATCAAATTAAAAGTTATTAAATTTAGTATTTCACGTTCATATATAATTTTTTTCAATAAGACTACAACTTTTTAAGATATTAAGATAAAACTTACAAAAACGATAACTTTCCCTGACTTGCTTTCAGCTTGAACGAAAAAAGTCACTTCCTGGCACACTTTTCTCTAATCCGGTTCTTTTATTTAAAAGTTATTTACCATTAAAGAGAAATTTTTGTAAAAAAAAACTAGAGATCCACCTAAGTTTTTCGACGTAACTTTGGTAAATATTACTGGATCGGTACGTAATAATTACCAAATTGAAGGCGAGCCTTACTATCACTGACATTTATGATAATAATATAATGAAAATCTATCAGATTATAAAAAAAAAAATACTTAAGAATAAAATAAATGTTGAACAAAAATTTCCGTAAACTTCGTATATTTGCAACTTTTGTATTGTTTGCATAAACATAAGTAAACTAATTAGCGTTTATAGAAGTTGCGCATGTACAGTGTTTTCCATACTCATTTCCATAAACAAAATTTTTCCACGGTGATGGAAAATAATGGCTTTTCTATTAGAGCAATCGAAATCGTTCCTAAATTTGCAAAAATTCGCGCACTAGAGCTAATATTAAAAAAATATTAGAATATTTGAAACCAGCGACCTAAATGCATCCCAGCAATTTTAATGCTGTTCTTTACATCTTTTTACTATAGGCCAGTGTAATTATCAACAATTAAAAGTTTATTGAAAAAAGATAAGTTTGATATTAACGATAAACTTAAGGGCTGCGAGAATTGATAATTGACTTTATCTTTTGCATTAACTTTTTCATTATTTAATAATATGCAGCAAACCTTTTTGCTGAACCCACAATTTTAAACAAGAATATTGGCCTTATTCGATTTCAGCAAAAATTTGATTTTCGACCCGCCCTAATGTACACATATATGTGTGTGGACGTAATATTTATGTAGATGGAAAAGGAAACTCTCAGCAAATATAAATACATATGTATGTATCGTATGCGTTAAGTAGCGTGCACATTGTTATTCAAGTTAATTCATAACAGATTGAATAATAATATGAAAAACCGCATACAAATGATAAACCACACAAAAATAGTAAATAATAATCATATTAGCGAGCAACAGCAAAAATACATAAATATTATTGAAATAAATTTATTTTTAATTTAGTACGGTCCCTATTTCATTGGCTTGAAGCTGATTCAATGAAAATTTTAGTAATGCACAAATTTTTATAGATATGCGATTGACATCAGTTTTCTCTGTGAGTACTCTACTCTTTAGAGAAATGCTTTATTCTTCATAGCTGCCCCCTGGTCCCATGGGACCCAACTGCAGCCTAGCATCTTTTTGCATTCATAGAGCACAACCGAAGCTTTCACTGCGTTCTCTTCTAACCTGAGTCGAGGTGTCTGGGGCATTGGTTCAGATAGATACTAGCTCCCACCAGCTTAAGTATAAACCTGCAAGCTAAGCGTGGACAAACTCTTCCCATTTACTATGACGGCCCTTCTTTTATTTCCTTGAGTATCCCAGCGACCAGTGTAGTGGTCCCAGTATTACCTTGTTTATATATTTTGACAGAAGCACCCGTAAACACAAACACATAGATAGCCTGTATGTATTTCTAATCGAATCGACCTATGTACATATGTATTGGCATAAGATCACTTACTGCAATTTGTTCGCCGTTCATTTTATTACTTTACATCAGTGACGGGCACACGAACACTTACACATATCTCTGTACATACATACATATCTATTGGCTTGATAATCAGGCGCAGACAAGACAGCAAATCAATTGTGTTTTTTCTGGCTGAGTTTGTTCGTTCACTTGCTGGCAATCGAGTTGCAATTGACCAAATGCGGAAAAAAATTTGAAAATTTTTCTCATTCTATGAATGCACTTCAATGTTCGAAAGAAAGGAATTTCAAGTACATATGTATTTCTACTTTTATCACATCACATGTTTGGAAACACATACATACATAAATATTCAATTAGAGTAGTCAGAAAAATAATTTCCATTTTGAGCAGATCAAGTCTTTTGAATGCAAATATACAAATAAAAACTGCTTAGAATTTGTATGAAAGAAAATAGCTTGGAGCTCCTTTAAAGATGTAGAGAAGGAAGTTCTATTTTTTGAACTGAAATATATGTATGTATATATCGCACACCAACTTAAAAAGGGGCACAACTCAAAAATCATCTCCGAAAATATAACTGCTTGTGGGTGGTACAGATTCAACGCAATTAATACAAAAACAGTAGTTTTCCAGTTAGAGAATATAACCATAAAAAAAAATATTAATTATTATTATTAAGCAAATGGGCGCAAGAAACCATGGGAGTAAATTTTATTGAAATGGTAAAAAAAATTGTATTTCTTATGTTTTGTATTGAATTTTTGTTGTATGGAAAAAAACATTTGTAGGCAAAGCAAAATATATCTTTTTATTTTTCACTATTGCGTCCTCCGGCGGATGTTTTAAGAAAAAGATAAGTCCAGAAAAGGATGCCTCATACAAAAAATCATTACAGCATATTGTTATTTGAAAAAAATAAAAAAATTCTTTAGGACACGACAGTAAAAAAAACGCTACTAAGAAAAAAAAAATTCTTCTGGTATTTTCGCTCGAAACTAATTTCATACCCATTGTTTTCTTCGGCAAATTTGCTTAGAATTTCATCTAGAATACTCGCATAGCCAAACAAAAATCTAACCGCCCTAATATATATGTATACTTATACACAACAATAATTATTCAACTGAATAATAAAATCTTTTATTCAGTTCTGCTCAGGAGTTACATATATCACTATTGACGGTATTCATTTAAAACCTTTTTGCGCTCCGGTATGAAGAAAGAACTAATATCACATGTTTAATTAGCAACTTTCGAAAATGATCAATGAACAGAGCAAACATTCAAAATCAAGGCAGAAAAAAGAAAGAGAGAAAGAGAGAGGCTTACTCGTAAGTCAGTCATAGTGATTCATAATTTTTTTAAATTTTTTTTTTGGAGACTCGACTCTTTTTTTTGGGAACAAGAAAATACGTCATGCAATGAAAATGCCGTGTAATGAAAAATATGTATTCTAAATTTGTTGCAGAGATCGGCGGCTCGAATGTGGTATGTGGAGCAACTTTGACACGATTTTTGGTTTGCATGGCACCAGTTATGGGTAAATGATCGCGAACCAAATTATTTAAAACAAAAAAAAAAACTACTTAATAACTAATTTTGTGTGAGTCCATTGTCCTCTGTGCTCAAAAATGGTGAAGAAACTCATATTTTGCGGTTCAAGAAATCATACACTGCAAAGAAATTCGTAGGTGCTTCATTATTGGCCTTATGTGTCGTCTACTACACACACATATGCACATATGTATGTGTGCAGTATGTCTGTATGTACCTACATATGTATATATTTGTGTATGCTTTACTTGTTACGGTTTCCAATATCTCAAAAGAAAATAGTCGAATGAAAGTTTAGAGAATTTTTTTCTTGCGTTTTTCTTCAGAATCTGACTCGCTCTGCTATTCATGTCACATTCTTTCTTTCGAATATTATGTACTACACTAAAAAAAAAGAGTATGGTTACGTCAGCTAAATATATGTATATATGTTTCTCATAACACATGATTTAGTTATAGTAACCAAATCTGATATTGAACAAAATATATTCAACTAACTCTTTCCTCAGTGTCCTTACTCTTCACAAGCATATTAAAGTGGCTAGTCTTTGAAAAACTCATTGTTCTCTTTTTTTCGTTTCTCTCTGTTTCCCCACTACATATATTTTCTTTTACTAGCATGGATGTTTTATTTCAGATTTTTTTGTTGCTATTGGCTGCTAGCTACTAAATCAGTTCGTCAAACACAATTTGAAATTCATCAGCAGCATATTTACATACATACATACATGCACGAACCTAAACAAATAAACATACATACATATCTACACTCAGTTGCATAATTTTAAGACCGCCACATATGCGCAAGTTTTGACTTTTTATTTTCACAGTATCCAATTTAAATTATGTATTTTCTTATAAAAATATAGTTCATTCTATAACAAACACCTTAAAATCCACATTTCAAACTTTGAGCAAAAATTATAAAAATTCAGCGAATTTTCGCCAAAGTTTTGCGTGTGTAGCTTTGTAAAGTGCGAGTTTCATATGTCTACAAAATACCGTTAATTTTTGACAATTTTTTTTGTTGACGGTGTCACTAATTTTCTGCCATACAAAGTATGTGTAAATGGAAAAAAATGAAAAAAGAGAAAATTTGTTTCTTATTCCATCAAAAGGTATTAATTTTTAACGATTTTATAGCAATTTTAATTGAATATTACTCGATTTCAAAATAAATACGGGTCTCTTTATGTTCGATATTCTTCAGTTTCGGTGGTGACAGCGGGAAGATTTCAAAAAGTTCCTTTTCATGAGTATTTTTTGACCACCCTAATGTCTATAAATACACTCGTGGCCACGCAAACCTACCACCACCACCACTTTTTAACTAATACAATTTTTAATTTTATTTTTAATGTATGTAGTTCAAACTCCAACAAAAGCTATATAAATGAAAGTTTCAAAATTTAGAACAATTTATCAAATTTGTATCAAAATTTAAAATTTTTTAATCAAGATTTGTACGAAAATTTCGGATATGCAGTTATTAGACCATTCAATTTTATTAAAATAATGAGCAACTTTGAAGTGGCCCAGAATTCTCGATGATTTTCGATTATTGTTTTTTGTTTGTCAGCGGGCTCCTCTAGCTTTTAGTCACAGATGCTTTTTACATGGGAAACTTGCACTTTATTATACTAAAATTAAATGGGCTTTTAAATTTTGGTTAAAAAGTATAAAATTTTAATGAAAATTTGATGACTACTTCTAAATTTTGTAAAAAGTTGGATACTTTTATTTACATAGTTTATGTTGCGATTTGAACTATATTAAAACAATAATAATTTTTTTATTAATTTACAACACTCTAACTTTTTTTTAAAAGTGGTGGTGAGAATTGCGTGGCCATGAGTGTATATGTTAATACTTATATATACTTGTATATATGTACATAAGTATTTATACACGAGATGTGAAATTTCGGTATTTATGAAAATGTGTCATCAAGTATCTTTGCCAAATCTTTTTCGTAAATACACTTTCTCATATACTAGACAAATGCATACTGTGTATGTATGTACACTTTAGTCAACGTAGACAATTATTGGCCGCCTTCCTTTCCTAGATCAGTGGGTGGGTAGATGTGGTAGGCGTGTGATGACGATGTGAACAATTACATATGTATGTGCATTAAGGTGGGGTGAAAAGCCCATGCTAAGAAACAATTTGTTATGAACACTTCGAACTTTGATTGATATTGGGGAGCCTAAGATATCGAACGAAAAATTTCATTTTTGGCAAAGTTGTTTTTGTGCATAATGAACTGCATATATTTTTGCTATTACCAATTAAATTCCAAAAAAAAAAAAATGGATTTTCGGCCCGCCCTCGTGTACATACATATGTAGATAGATTCTTTATGTTAGTCAGAGAATTTTTCGGCGCCGGAAGGATGTACACACATTCCTACAATGGTTCAACACACATATGTACATACATATATACATATCGTCGATGGCTTTGTAAAACCGCCCCTCGACCAGTTGTGAAACCGCCTAAAACGCCGTTGTGGCAAAATGAGATTTGGTAACCCTGTTTTGCTATTAGTCGATGGGCGGTTTTGCAAAGGCATCGACGATATGTATGCTTGTACCCTTGTGGTCAGCTGATTAAGTCAAGTGACATTTTGACTAGTTTTGGCTATACTTCTTTCGTTTGTTTAATGTTTTTTTTTTTTTATAAAAGTCGAGCACTTTACCTAGCCAGCGCCACATACGTAAATCCACATTTCAACAAGTAATTTTTAAACAAAAAACAAAACCGACTTCAATTCTTATTTTTGTTATATAAAAATTTAAGATTATCGTTCATCTCTTCATGATCAAATGATCGGATTTAAACCAAATTAGAATGGGACCACCTGAGGTAACACCTTTTCTTTAAAAAAAATAATTATAGAAATCGGTTAACGTGGTCCAAGATTATGCGGTAACATACATAAAAAATATATATATATATATATATTCCGACGAATTGATGACCTTCCTCCTTTTTGTGAAGTCGTTTAAAAATTATGAAAATTTAACAAACTTTAACAATTTCACCCAAAAATTTTTAACTTTTTATTTCGAATTTTGTGCATTTTCTTCCATATATGTAAAGTATGTTCACAATTTCGTTTAAATGGGAGAAATGCCTAGCACCATGAGAAAAAAAATATATCAAAAATCAACGCCACTTTCTAAAATTTAATGAGCTACAAAACTACATACCCGAAATAAAAAAAATTAAATTTAAATTAAAATTGTTGGGTGCAATTGTTAAAGTTTGTTGAATTTTCATGAATTTTGTACGAAGTTTGAAATATGGATTATGTGGCACTGGTTAGGTAAAGTGCTAAACTGTTATAAAAAAAATATATAAACATTAAACAAACAAAAGAAAACTAGCAAAAACTAGTAAAAATGTCAGTTGACTTACATACATTTTTTATAACTTAATGCCGTATTTCCAGTGACTAAATTTTCACCCCTTATGTTAAATAAGACTTTAAAGTCCAATTGTAAGTTATATTTACATGCGATTTATAAGATTAACATGTTGGATATATGTAGACCTTGACCAATGGCGAAGAGGCTAGAAAAACAAACGGTTGCCCCGAATACTTTTGCAAATTCTTATATCGCGTTTCTTCTGTCTGCTTGTCATGGAATGCCTTAAGACCGTATTCCACGTGGCAGAAATTTTGATTTTAATATTTTTTGACTCCAAAGAATTTAACTATACTATATTTTAGAAAGTTCAACATAATTTATATATATATAAATTTATATATTTATATCGTACAGGTACACACATACACACATACATACATATGTCGACGAATTTGAAAATTGCTATGAGTATTAGTTTGCTTATTGACTTTCATGCATTTAAATTCAATAAAATACTGAATTGCTGAACTTGTCTTTGCTTCTAAAACATTTTGAAATATTAGTCTGAGGTGCTTTGCGGCAAAGAAATAATAAGCTTACAATAACAAAGGTTGTCTTTGCATCCAAAGTGCAATTCACAAGACCATTATTCTATTACCGTTAATTACTATGGCGCTTAAAAGCAAAGAACATATGTATGTAAGTACATTAGAGTGGCGCAAAAATGCACGTGAAAAAGTAAAGTCCGAATTTTTATACCGAAAAAAATATATCTCTATTTTTTTTATTTTGAAATCAAAAAATATTTAGAGGTCGCTCAAAGCGCTCAAAGTTTTCAAAGTATTTTATTTGGAGAAAACCCCACTTTTCGTAGAAATGGTATAGAATTCTTGAAAAGCAATATAATTCGTTCGGAAAGCTCTGTTTCTCTTCAAGAGATTCCCAATAATAATACCCAACTATTTATTTAAACAAGTTTTCATAGTAGATAACTATATTTTATAGACCTTTTATAGGTGGGGGATAAATAAAAAATCTTTAGTATTAAAAATTCGTTAAATAAAAAATTGGGTATTGTTATTGGAAGACTCCTGAAGGCAATCACAGTTTTGCGAGCGTAAAATATTGATTTTCAAAAGAATTCGATGCCATTTCTATGAAAAGTTTTTTTCATTATACGGGTGATTTTTTTGAGGTTAGGATTTTCATGCATTAGTATTTGA